>NC_134177.1:16677905-16981655 GCF_964188355.1 Buteo buteo
TCGTGTGAGGGGGATAGTCAGATTAAGAAACTGGATAGCTCAAGTCTATATGTAAGACCATACGGCAGAGCTCCTTAGGGTAGGCGTGTAGGTGGAGGGCAGAGCAGAGCAGGGGTTTGTGCCAAAGTGGCTGATGAAGCAGGAAGAGTCTAGCTGCTGCTAGAATTCATCTTGGGGTTTTTGCAAAGACTGAGAATTTTGCGGCTCGCTCGCTGGGGTGTGCTGGGCCACAGTGGTAACTTGGGGTCTGAGTAATTGCAGACAGCTTTCTGCTGCTACGCCTAGGTCTTCATCGCGCAGTTGGAGCCCTAGAGCTGGCACAGCGATGCTGCTGGGGACTCTGGACCAGTCACTCAACCTCTCAGGGCGACATTTGCATGTGACTCAGCCTGTGGTAAAGGCTCTGGTGCCGCATTGAACCTCTGCACCGGCAGGGCTCTTCGTGGTACCAAACCTGCTCCGCGCAGCAGGGACCCCGTGGGTGGCTGCAGCTAAAACCGATGTAGCTGAGCACATGCTGAAATGGAAAAGGCGCTTGGATAAACTTATTCCCCTGGGATCTGTATTGTACTTGCACATTGACACTCCGGTGAGTTCGCGAAAGTCACTTCGTATTTGTGTTACTAGACACAAATGGGACGGGTGTTCTAAGAGATTGTTGTACCTAAATGTAGCAAACGAGGAGTAGATTTTTCAAAGTGAATGAAGTTAAAAGGTTAAAAAGAAATCAGCAGAAGTACTTGGTGGTCAGAAGCATTCTCTTCACTCACTTCCATGGGAAGAAACAAGTATCTCCCATGCTACACTTAGTGGAACTCTGCCAGTAAAATTGGTCCAAGTCGCCACTTACATCTAAATAAAGTCACAGTAGCCTACGGGAGTAACATTAATATTTTTGTAATGTCTTAATAGCTAGAAGAGAATGGTGCTGCTTTCCTCATTTGGTTAATAATACCCTCTGTAATGTGCCAAGGTAGCTATCATTTAATGCACTTTGCATTGTCTGTCCATACACACTATAGACAGAATAAAAGCATGTTTCTCTGCTCTTTGGTCAGACACAGATTACTTTCAACCAACCAACCAACCCACAAAAAAACCCCCAAAACAAAACAAAAAACCAAACAACTCCCACACCCCCCCACCCCCCCCCAAACCCCAAACAACCCCACCCCAACAAAGACTAAGAAGTCTATAAAGAAACTATAATTCTAAATGGACTCTAAATGCTATAATTACACTTCTGCTGCACTTAAAAATTATTTAAGTACCACATGCACCTAAAATTCTGTGGTGCAGCAGAGACATGGAAATAAAGCCTTTTAAACCTCTTCATCTGTAATTTTAAAAAACTGACCATTGGGACGTATGCTAAAAAGAAAACATTTCCAATGTGAATAATACCTTTATAAAAACAGCTTCCTGTTGTTCTGTGACTGTTTGCAAACCTAACTCAGGTAGCCTACTTAGATTACTTCATTGGCTGTGAGTATAATACAGGTTCTTTTGCAGTTTCATGTCAATATAAACTGCATTATTTGTCTGCTCAGCTTTCTCTGTTTTATATAGATTGGTTAAAATCCCTTATGATTTAGCACGTCATTCTCTTTCCTCCTATTCCATAGAACTCAAGTAACATGCCAGGGCTCCATAGTGATTCTTGAAATCCATGAACAATGTGTGGGTGGAATTATTGTGGGTTCCATTAAAGGAGAGTAACAATATCTCATAAAGAACAGGAGATTATTTTTTGCTTCCCAAACTGTACTTGTACATTGATTTAATACTTTCTTTTACTTAGTGACTATGGGAGGAATCTGATGCCGCCCACATTTTGTCATTTACATCATGTTGTCAAGTACAGATTTTTGAAATCCTTGCTGTTAGCATTCCTCAGGAAGGGGTAGGTGTGAAATATGTCTATTTGAAACCAAATTCCACGGTTATAGTCAGTGCTTGACTGGTCACCTAGGAAACTCTCAATAATGGATTCACTTGGCTTGGTGGTGCAGTCTGGTATGATCAGATTTTTTCCAGTTCCCTCTAATTTGAAAAGGCAGTGCTTGAACAAAAGTTAATCATAACTTAATCTGTTCCATAGAGAAAAATCCTGTCCTGTGTCTTCAGTTCTGTTTTAGTCATAGTCTAAGATACGTTCTTTATTCATTCTGTGGTGACTCCTGTAGAATTACTTTAGACTGCATGACCTTTAGAATAAACGATTTTGAAGGTATTGAACCATTATTGCTGTGTTTGTCTGTGAGTCAGTGCATCTGTGAATGCATTGCACTGGAATCCTCTGTGGAGGTCCTCCTGCCATTCTGAGATGGACTCATGGGTTCTTCTGATTCTTGCCTGCAAAAGGCTGCTAGCACTTAAGTGGGAAAAAGATGGAGCAATTAATCTGTGAAAACTGTCTTCCCAAAGTTTTTGGGTGTTCAAGTTGAGTTGATGGAAGCATTTCAACTATTTCCAGTTTCTTCTTTGCTGTGTATTGTATTGCAGGAGTGTCAGTCTGGTTCAGTAGCGCCAGCAGTTAAAATCTTCACTAGGAGTGTTGAGGACAAGGAGCACTGCTCTGTTGTCTGCCCCCCCCCCAAAAAATATCTATGGCAGATGTGAGAGAAATATGCAAAATTGGGTGTAGTGGGGAGTACAGGTAGCGATGTTTGTAGCTGAAGAATTTGGGCAGTGTCAGATAAAAGCTGTATGAGCCCCGCTCAAGGCACAGAACATTGTTTTTTCTGGAGTAGGTACTGGGCACATGGTGCTGTCACTGCTTAAAGGTTACATCGGTTCAAGGAGTGACTAGGTAAGAGCAAGGTCATTAAGTGGACCGAGTGTTTTGGAATATACGGAAACCCCATCCAGGTCAGGAAAAGCTGTAAACTGAGACTGGTAGAAAAAGCAGAAAAAGCGTCTTACATGCTTGTCTTATCCTTGCTCTTCCTCATGTATGCTGTTACAGCTGCTGTTGAGGATGGACTAGTCAGACCACTGTCTGACCTGGTTGGAGTGTTCTTGGAAGTGACCTGTTGACTAGGGCTGAATCTAAGCCTTATTTCAGTGGAAAAAATATGAGTGGCTCCTGAGACTAGTCTCCATAGTTTGCCTGCTGTGGCTATTTTAGACAGACTTCAATTTCATTGGAACAAGTGTTTTTTTATGTTGCCCTGCAACATAATGCAGATTATGTTAAGATATGTCTCTGCTTCTACAGGTATTTTTGCTTGACTGAGCAGAGGTGTACTTGAAGTACCCTGGTACTTGGCTGCAGAGCATCACATGAGTAACTTGCAAGGTGCATTTCTTCTACAAAGTGGGAAGCAGATCATCATCTTGTGTGTTAATTTTGCTGGTGTCAAATAAAACAAAATGGCAAGCAGTGATTGATTTGAATACACTCAGGATGACATCTTGGGTGTCTGAGGGCTGCTAAGTCTGTGGTGGTGGACAAGGCTGAAGGGTTAATAGGAATGTTTTTCACAGCAGCCACTTCTAGCACATGTTACTGTGCTCGAAGATAAACCGGGAGGATATTTTTTGGGAAAGTGAAGCAACAACAGGCGCTGTGTCTGGAATGCTCATTAGAGGCAATTAATTTTACTTCCTTGTAAGGATTGATCTCATGGGCTCTGTTTAGAGTGCAGCTGTTGCTTGAAGTCAGACCAAATTGAGGAACTGCAACGTGCTCTGGGATCCAGGCTGGTCTGATTAAATACTTGATGTTGGATAGAGGTACTGTCTTCCTCGTAGCTTTGAATTATGTACCTCGATTATGCAGCATGTTGCATAGGGTGCTGAATGTTGTTCAGTAGTTTAATTGGGAAGCTGTTTAGTGGGAATTCGTGGCCTCATTTGAACTATGTCAAAAGCCCTTCAATATGAAAAGGAAATTGGTTGCACAGTCATTTGCCTGCATGCAGTAAGAGGGCAAAATTAGCACTGCTATAATTTACAGAGGCTCTGAATAAAAAACCAAAACCCTTGCTCTTTTGTCTCAGCCCAAGGGCTTAAAAGCACTAAACGTTGCCTGTTGGGAATCTGGTTTCCATGGTTGTGTTGTTGTTTTTTTGTCGTCCCCCCGCCGTTTTAATGAAGAATATGGAGAATATAGACCACTTGCTTTCAGGGGAGTTACTGAGGTTGGGTTAAGTTCTCTGGTACCATTCAGTCCTGTGATAAGAGGTCACAGGATTAGCTCAGACTGAAAAGTAATGTTGTTTTTGTTTTGAAGATTCCTTCCTGTCCAGTAGTCATACTGGCTTTGTTTTCGTGTCTTGAGCTAGTTGTTTACAGAGCAGATAGACTTTTCTGCTTCCTCTTCCTGAGGATAATTTAAAATACAGCACCCTTGTCCATAGTAGTTCTTGTTTGATAATGTCTCATGCCTATAATATGACAGTGTATTTGCCTCCTCTTTTTGAATGAGATGCTGGCAAGTCATAAAGCCCACTGATCCAGTGCTGTTCAGTGCATTTTTACATTACAAACTATGGCCTGAAAACATATTAAAACATGTTCCTTCTTTTTCTCCCTCAGATAAACTACTAGTTTTTACTGTAGCAACTAAGGAAACTGATGGCTTTCACCGTTTCATGCAAACTGCAAAGCACTTCAACTACACAGTAAAGGTATTGTATGTTTTCATATCAAATATTCATACTATACAGTACATAAGACTTAAACATATGTTTAAGACAAACAGTGTGATAGTAACTGAAGTTGCATTAGCTTCCCACATGTTAGGGCAAAGTAAAACAATTACAGAGCTTGGGGGCAACGCAAGGCACTTGCACGTGGCCCTGCTGCCGTCCCTGTTGCTTACTGGCTGGTCCCCTTCTGAATGACCATGGGAGCATGCTTTTTCTACTGCCGTAGGACCTGTTCTACAGATTAGTAGCTATTGTGATCAGCGTCCTCAGTCACTTACAGGTTCTGTCATGATTTATCGTATAGCCTTGCTTTTCAGTGCAGCTGATTTTGTTTGCATGACTACTTATGGAAGCTGCACTACACTCAGAGGGCTTTGGATGTTTCTTTCTTCCTTAAACAAGGCTGGATCCCTGGTGCAGGGAAGCAGGGAGGGTCATAACTGAAAGTTTCACTGTGTTTCCCAGGAACCTGTAATTGTCTGAGAGGACAAAATGTTTCTATCATTCTTGCCAGCCTTTTCTGCCTTGTTCCACATCTACATATGTCACGTACTGAGGTTGATCTTGGGAAAAGGGGAGGGCACTAACCTTCTTCTAAACTTTGCCCACAAATTGGTTCTGCAAGAGAAAATCTAGGAATTCAGATGGTATTATGAAATTTTTCTGCTTACTTACCACAGCGTCTACACTATAAATAGGAAATTATTTGGGTCTCTGAAGTTTGACTTCTACTGCTGAACTTGGAAGACTGAGAGAACCTTTCCTAATATGATAATGCCGTACTAAAGCACCCGAGAAGCCTGAGCTCTGGATACGTCTATTGGCTTTGCAGATTTGTCCAAAACATCATGCAGTGTAGTTCTTCCAGGTTTTATAAGTTCCAAAAACATTATGTTCAAAACCCACAAAAAGTTTAAGGGGTTTTTTCTTTTTTTGAGATGTAATTCACTGTAGTGCTTGGCTAGGGAGGAGTTTAGTTGATTTTAGCAGCCAGCTGTATATCGGGGAACCTATCCTTTCCTTGTACAAAAGTGTTCTGGAGGGACTTCAGAAAGACTGGAGCTTGCATTTGTATTAATAATACCCTGATCCACCAAAGTCTCCTGTTCCTAAAGTGATTATATTGACTTTTAACGGTCTCGTTGAGAATGTTTTTCTAGTACAAATTTTGAAACAATTATTAGCTTTTTTCTTTTATTTTCTGAAGGAGACACATTTGAATAAATGGTGGTAGCAGGCAATTGCTCAATTCTTATTTGGTTAAGAAATGTGTGTCTCATGTTTTTGCAGTGATGTCATTGTGCTGAATGCTGCTTCAGACATGGAAGACTTACGGTGCTGGAAATGCTGGCTTGCTATGCTTTAATGTGTTGCTTCTGCTTTAACATCTGTTTTCAGTAAGGGTCTGCTTTAAAAAGCCTGTTTTGGGGTACTAGCAAAAAGTGCTTTTTTTTCTTATTCCAGGTACTTGGAAAAGGTGAAGATTGGAAAGGTGGTGAGCTGCCTAACTCTATTGGCGGAGGGCAGAAAGTTCGACTGCTGAAAGAAGGCATAGGAAGCTATGCTAATCAAGAGGACTTGGTTGTAATGTTTGTTGAATGGTGAGCAAACCTGGCTTGTTGCCTTTACATTTTAGTCTGGGTAGGCATGCAAAAGTAGCTGCTGTGCCGTGCTGAAAGTTGCATGCTGCTTTTCCCCCTCGCTGTTTATTTGAGAAGAGTTTGCTTCCGTTTTTCTCCATTCATAAGAATAGTAGATTGCTCTTGGAGTAAGCGTTATTTTTTAACAGATTTACAGATGAAAGGGTTGTTCATAGTTTTCCTGCCTTGAGGAGGTAAAAAAATGTTATTGGGAGCTGACAGGCTTTTAGGCAAGTGTTTGTCCTCTCCCTGCTCAGCTGTAGTGAGAGCAGGACGTGGCTGCGGTCTGGGAGTGTGGAATGGGGGGGGAGCAAAAGCAGCTCCAGAAATAAAGTGGCCAGTAGGGACCAGAGCATGATCTTGTTCCATGAAGTAACAGTGATATGGAGGAAGTTGGAAAACGGGCCCCTGCGGAAAGCACTTAATAGGGGAACTTCTTTTACATGTTGGAGAACTGAAACAGGAGTCTTGGTGCCAGATATACCCCTGGTGCCTGTGCTGCCTGTGTGACGGAAGGATGGAGAGGCAGTACTGCTGCAGGTGCCAGACTACAGCTCATAGCACAGCTATGCATGAACATCCTCACTGGAGGCCAGATTGGTTTCTCCCTGTCACAGAGAACAGGAAGCTCAAACATGTTCAGATCCCGCTTTTTCCATTGCTTCCCTCTGCTCCCCCCCACCCCCCCATCTTCTGCTCCTATGACAAGAGAGTGGTCAGGGCAGCTAAGAATCCAGCTCACAGCAGCTGCCAAGCTCTTTCATGCTAGCATGAACCAGAGTGGGGGCACAGCTCTAAAAGAATCGCTATGAGGACGGTACGGGACCCAGTCTTGAATCAGGGATATGAAGCCCCAGTTGCAGACAGGCAGCCTTGGGGAGGTAGCTGAGTGCAGGCTTGGAGAGTTTGTGCATGGGTTCGTGCTGCTGTTACTGAGTCATGTTGGAATGTCTGCTCCAGAATTTTCTTTCAGCTTTTAACCTGCTTTTATTTTTTATTTATTTTTAAAAATTTGGCAGCTGAAGAATTTTAGGGATCCTTTTGTAAGGTAGAGGTTCAACAGGATTTGTATAGCAGACATCATCATGACAGAGAAAGTGGTCTGACAGTGGTGTTTACTGGAAAGTTCATTTGTTGTTTTGTCTAAGAGTTTAGGAAAGTTGGAGTAGACTATTAAACTGGTAGAAAATGTGAAGATGCTACTCAGTTTTCTGTTTTAATTTTACCTCTTGTTGGCTTTCTAGCTCTATCTTCTACTTATCACGTCTGAATCACTTTAACCAATTTATGAACAAGCTTTATAAGGGAAACTTATGCCAAATATCTTCTTTGTATGCTTAATTGACAGTAGAAGTAATGTAGAGTTTGGAGGTACACGTTCAGTTTTTGAATTTTTTTCTTACTGACTTGGTCAGTTTTGCATTTGGTAAGTGGAAAAACTATGTTTCTAAAAGTAAATATATTACATGTTTGTTCATAGTGTTGTCCTACTGATCATGCAATAACTGAAAGTTTTTAAGATTAATTTGGGAGATTATTTTGTTCTTTGCTAAACACTCAGATGAATCAAATGTTTCCCAAATGTTTGCTACTTGACACTGAATTTCTTTGTTTGCAAATTTATTATACTGATTCATCACTATTTTCTCCCTATATGGTAAAATATGCAAATTTGTTATCAGATTTGGGTATAGCTCAAATTCTTGTCCAACGTAATTTATTCTCTCAAGGCTGTCTGCTGGCATGGATGAGAGAATACAGAGGACTGTGTGTTGAAGTGCAGATGCCATAATCTTTCTTGCTATGAAAAATCCCAGGATTTAAGGCCTCCCAAGTTCTTGAGGTCCATAATTCCAGTTACATATTGATTTAAAGCTGGTGGAACTGATTCCAGATAGGAGAAAAAAATAGTTTACTGATTCTAGCATTATATTTTAATTCTAATGAGCTTTTTCATTTCCAGGAATCCTGGTTTGCAATTTAAATGTTTATCAATGTAGCCGTAAGTTTGGAAAAGACAAATATAGTGAACTTCCTTTCTTTTTCAAGTGTTTTTCATTATATTCATTATGAAGCATTTGGAATATTAATCTTGGGGGTGGGGAAAGGAAACGTCTGGTTTACTTACTGTAACTAGGCAAATCATTTCTAGTGAACTGTTTTCTTAACAAACTTAGCTTCTTGCTTTTTTTTTTTTTGAGCAGTTTTTATACGGCTCACAATTCTTGAAATAGTTTGAACTTCTGTGGACAGTTTGTGTCTAGGTGCAGATAGCAAAATGCTTTGCCTGCAGATGGAACGCTATTTAAATTAGGCTTGTTTTTGCAAGAGCTAACTACTGGTTTACTTTGGACCATTTTAGATTGAATTGGCTAATGGCCAGTGTAGAGTGGATAAAATGGTTGATGCTGTGACTATTCATCCAGAACTCCCACAGCCATCTATTTGTATTGTGGAAGACTTTTGAAGCCTCTCAGGTTTCGGGGTTTTTTTAAACATTTGTAAGAAAGTAAGGGGTAATTACATTTTCTACATACCTCAAAATAGTTAAGGTGTGATACAGTGTAAGTGACAAAATGGCTGTGTGGCTGAACAATCCAGTTAAATAAGATGAGATGCGTATTTGGAGCTCTTAACCTGCAGCTCCAATAGTAAAAAGTCCTTGTTGTTATAAAAGTTGTGGATACAAAAATTGCACATTCTGTTCTAGAGGACCTAAGCCACCATTGCCGTTTCCCTGTGTTGCTGGGAGCGCTGGTTGCGTAGACAGGATGCTTTGCTGCTGCAGAAGAGGAGGAGGGATGGGTGGATTCCAGCCCCAAGCATCTGCCATCTGGGAGCTTCAGGAAATGGGATTGGAGTTGTGGAAAATTTCTGGTGTGGGTTTTGTTTTTGTTTTTTTTTTTCTTTTTTTTTCTTTTTTTTCTTTTTTTTTCTTCTTGCTTTCTACTTAATCGGAAGGATTTATGAAGAGTAAATAAAAGACTATCTGAGCTTTTCCAGCTTGCCAAGGCAGCCTGCTTTTTCCTGGATATATCCACACTTTTTCTTCCCTGTCAAATTTTGAAGCCCCGCTTAAAGTAAGTTATGTGCATCACCCATAATTACAGTAGAAACTGTCAAGGATAGTCCTGGGACCCATTTTGTGATGGTCTTAGTGGTGAATCCTCCCTTACAGTAGGAGTTGAGTGCCGGATAGACTGAACATAATCTGACATGGCAGGTAAGCAAGGCAAATGATGGATTTATAGGTTTTAGTTTGACTTTAGAAGTTTTCCTGTTGCCTGGAGAGAAAAGCAGGAGCCTCATAAAGCAGCTGATGGGAAGACTGGCATCAAGGGATAGAAGGCTGGTGAAGGTCCTGCCCAGTGGGAGGTGTGGTGGCTATAAGTCACCTCTTGACAAAACCGCAGGCCATGAAAATCAGTGGAAAAAGTAGGTCCATGCTGGATTCATACTCCTGCATAATATCCATTAGTGTGTAAAGTTTACAATAATGGGTAATACAGTTTAGCAGCTCTGCGCTGTGCTTTGTGTAATAAACTGTGCTGTATTAAGTAGCATATCCCTTCTCCAAGCAGAGCCACTGGTTAGCCCAGCATGTTGCTCAACTTTGGCTTTCTTTTACAGAATGACAGTCCTTGGAAGCAATGTTCCAGGGGTGTTTGGTTCCTTCCCACAGCTGTAAGTCATTGCAGCAGCAGCACTAACCTGATCAAAGAGGAGAAGCACAGCCTGCCATAAGCTATTAAGTTAAAGCCCCAGACAAATCTCTGTTTTTGTCTGTCTTCAACTTGTCTCCTGTTTCTTACTTGTTCTTCAAGCTCATTCTGGCTTTGAATCGGGCTACACCAATTGAAAGGAAAAGGGAGGGAAATGTATTCCTGTATATTTGGGCAGAAACAGGCAGTTTTCGCAAAACTGGGGCAACTCCAAAATGTACAATGTTTTTTTCATACATTCTTCTGCCAAAGTTACAGAAAAACAAAACAGTGAGAGTTTTCAGAAACCCGCTTACTTTATATAGACTACATAACACACTTCCTCTCCAGGGTTCATACTTTGCTCTGCGGTAGAAATCTTCTCTTTTGCATTTGTAAGCCAGCTGTTGTTCAGTTCTCTTAGGCCAATTGCGTGAAATCCCCTTTGAAGAAAAGACATTTTAAATAATTTCAGAACAGTAATAAAGAAGTACTAGAAGTCAGTAATGGTTGATCTGTTGGCACTATTGCTGGGTAATACATTGCAATGCAAAAATTTCTCTGTACTGCAGGTGGGAGTACTGCTGTCCTTCTTAGCCCAGCTAAAAGACTTTGCAGGAACAAAATCTTGCTGTACCATTCCTTTGCCCTATATCAGGGCTGATGATTTTCAGTTACTAAGATAGATGTGTGGAATAAGAATATACTTGCATTCATATGAGGAAGCTGTAAGGCTGAGATGCTGCCATTAAATCCAAATATTCTGCTTTTTCAGCCAGAGACTAATCTATGACATGATTCCAATATTACTGTGTTATGGTTTCATGCTGTGTAAAATGAACCTTGAAGTGGTTTGCACATTTATATGTAGATCTCAAGTACTAACAAAGGAACCCTATACTGTGAATAATTTAATCATTTATACATATTTTGAGGTTTTGGGTTGTTTGGGTTTTTTTCCAGAGACATTGATTTTGATATGGTTCAACAACAAGAAACCAATAGGCTTGGGATACTACACTCTTACATGACCTTTGCCAAACACATGCATGTTTCTTTCTGTTTTGGGGTACTGTTGACCTTTGGCTGTGGGTAACCCTCAGAGATGAACCCTTAGAGATGAACCCTCCAGCTTTAGGTCTTTGTTCTCAGTAGGAGTTGGGAGTCAAATCTGATGAACACATAAAGACAGGTAAAGTTTTTCATAAATAGTTACTGTGAAGTTTAGAGCCTTCTGAAGTCTTCAGCACATTAAAGAGGTTGAAGGAGAAATCTATATATTGTCAGGATGCAACACAGTTTAAGTTCATGGGCAACTACACTCTACTGAGAAATATCTAAGTATATTCTTGATAAGACTTTTCAGAAGAAAGTCAGTGCTGTTGTGTTTTGGAACAAGAACATCTAAAGTTTTGCAGTGAAAGTCACCTAAGTCATCCTTCAGTCCTACACTATTTCATCTGCTAAGTTTTGATTTTTTTGTTGTTGCTGTTCTTAAACACATAAACAGTTTTCTAAAGTGGAAAATATATTTTTTACTCAAAATATATGAAATGTGAAAATCAATTTCAAGTAGACAAAATCTGAAGGAAAAAGAATGTCCAAAATGTGGAAGGCTAAAAAGAATTAATGTAAATAGAAGGGGAAACTGTATTGGATAAATAGTATTGATTGAAGTTTTTCTTCTAAAAGGGTGTAGGATTTTTACATGGTGGTAAAACACAATTTAATAAATCATTTTTTCAGAATAAAAGGGCTGTCTGTATGATTTTTAAAATTTGAATAGTCCAACCACTTGTTGTTTTCAACACAAAAGCATTAAAATTAATCTAATGGATATCTTTTCTTTATTTTCAGCTATGATGTTATCTTTGCGGGGGGCCCTGACGAACTGCTAAAGAAGTTTCAGGAAACTAATCATAAAGTGGTGTTTGCAGCAGATGGACTAATTTGGCCAGATAAAAGGTTAGCTGACAAGTATCCTGTTGTCAAGAGTGGAAAACGATTCCTGAACTCAGGAGGCAAGTGTGATTCTTGAACATATTTTACTCCTAAACTTGAATATGACTCACTTCTGTTAACTGTTTCATGTATTTGTATGTGAAACTGTTCCGAATTCCCCAAATATAAAATGGAGGACTGGATTTGCTGTCTTCTTCTTCCCCTCTCCCTCCCAACTTGAATAGCTCCTGTTCTGTGCTCAAGAATAGTTTTAATTCAAACTTACATAGTGTTTGTTGGCAGTAACTTGTGAAAAGCAGGTAAATAAAGTAGCAGCTTGGCAAGCAACTGTGCCTTGCAATGAAACACTGTACAGGGATGACCCAAGTGCCATGATTGAATCTACTTCAGAAACAATCTAGTGTACAAGCCCAGCCAAAGCAGTACATGCTGTTTATAGGCACAGTTTAGCTGGGTCACAGAATTTCCTGACTGACAGTGTAGATGTGCTGGTAACTCTGCCTGACCCGGTCAGTGTGGCTTAGGCTGTTCATTGCAAGAAAAGTGTGAGTTACTCCTGTTAATCTCAATGACATGTTAATTCTGGAATCCGCCTTTAAATGTCAGCTTTGGTAATAATTTTGCAGTTGATTAATACATGCACTGACACTGATAGTGTTTAACTGCTACAGACCACAGTATGTCACTTCTCCTAGGTACATGGTGCTGGGCAGCGTGCAGATCTGGGAGTGTCCTCGTTCCTTTCCCTCACCTATCTGCCCTATCTTTTTTTTTTGTTCTGGCTTAAACATAACATATATTGGTTTTGAGTTGAATTCTTTTTGTAGTTCTGGCAGTACTAGATTCAGGCTTTTCTGCCAGCAAGAAGCGATTAATGAAAATGAAACTTTTGCCACAGATGGGCTTCTTGGGAACAGTAGTAGTCTAATCTCATGCTTTGGAGTTCTTGGGACCATATTAAACAGATCTCTGTTTCCTATTTTTCCCCTTAAAACAGCATTAATATAAAATAGCCCTTAATTCTGAACTCTTTAGAACAGAACTGGTACATATCACAGGAAGAAAACTGGATTTTGAGCCAAGTTGTAGGAATTTCATACTTTTCCTTTGCTGGCACCAGACAGTCAGAATGAAGTCCCTGACTGGTGGACAGCATTGGCAGAGTAGTGCTTTTTATGGAAATAACTTATGTGTATGTAATATTGCAGGATTTATTGGTTATGCTCCATATATAAATCGTATTGTGCAGGAATGGGATCTGCAGGATAATGATGATGACCAGCTGTTTTACACCAAAATCTATGTTGACCCATTGGCAAGGGTAGGTAGTGACTGGCTTTCTCATTTCTTTCTGCTTGAAGCAACATGCTGCTCCTCATAAAACATCGGGAGATAAAAATAAAAGGAATACTGTCTCTTTATTCCTGAGTGCCATGTTGACACTTGTGTTTGTTCTGCAGAGGTTCCTACTGTTGGAGTGATGAACAGGCTTCCAAAGGGTCATGACTTGATATATTATTTCAGGCTGTCTGCAGATCCAGACAGGTTGTGCTTCGTTGTTAGAAATAATAGCTCTGAGGTATATGATCGGACACATTCATCTCAATGAGGGTCCCATGTACTTGGCAGTTTGACGCTCAAGAATGTGGCATTTTTCCAGGGTGTCACTGAACTACTTGCTGATCCAGTGTTTTATATTTTGGCTTGCTGCCGTTTCAGATCCTGCCTGCAGCTGCCTCTGACTCTTCAGCGTTTTGTGCAGATATGTTCAATAAAGCTGCATCATAAATTTTGGGTGAAGACCTCTCCATGCCCTAGCTTAACAAAGTTCTCTGCTGAGTAGCAGCATTAAAGCATGATAGATGTCAGAGGCATGGCCCTGATGCTGGAAAAAGAGGGCTAAGGAAAGTTAACAATGTATTGATGCAAAAAGACTTTTAGAAACTGATATTGCAGAATTTTGAGGTTGATTTTGAGCATTTGTATGCTTAAGGCAGATGTGAAGTTTCTGAAATACATGTATGTTCTTCCATTAAGTTATGCCTGAAACATCAGGCATGTTTAGATACAGGTACAGAAATAGAGTAGAATAGAATAGAATATTTCAGTTGGAAGGGACCTACAATGATCATGTAGTCCAGCTGCCTGACCAATACAGGGCTGACCAAAAGTTAAAGCATGTTATTAAGGGCATTGTCCAAATGCCTCTTAAACACTTGACAGGCTTGGGGCATCGACCACCTCTCTAGGAAGCCTTTCCAGTGTTTGACTGCCCTCTTGGTAAAGAAATGCTTCCTAATGTCCAGTCTAAACCTCCCCTGGCGCAGCTTTGAACCATTCCCATGTGTCCTGGCACTGGATACCAAGAAGAGATCAGCACCTCCCTCTCCAGTTCCCCTCCTCAGGAAGCTGTAGAGAGCAATGCGGTCTCCCCTCAGCCTCCTTTTCTCCAAACTAGACAAGCTGAAAGACCTTAACCGCTCCTCAGAGGACATTCCTTCCAGCCCTTAATGTTTAAATTGATTTTATGCAAGTTAAGTCAGATGCTAGATACGCTATTGAAAGGACAGGGTGTAGAGACATTAAAGCTGACTCTGCAGCAAAGTCAGAAGTAATATAATTAGCTGTCTAAACAGGTTGTCCTCTAGACAAAAAAATGTGTACTTCTGCACAGTGCACTACTGCACTGTGATTCAAAATGCCTTCATGGCACTTAGCTTGGGATACTGTACTATACATTAGCACTAATTCTCTGCATGGCAATGTCCAATGTTGTAAAACACATAACAAAATCTTGGAACACCAAAACAGAGTATGTTATCTGTACAAGGGTTTTTAAGTGTGTTTTAAAGGTTACATACTTTGATCAACATGTTAAAACTTCAAAACAAGGTACTTTAATCCTACCTAGATTCTTATTTAATACTACAATATTAGGAACATGTTTTAAAACTAGTGGTGTTTTCTTTTCTGACATGATACTTAAATTTGTCTTTCATATTTTTGAGACTGTGAAATGCAGTATATTTTGTTGCTTGGCCAAGACTACTTAAATTTTTTTAAGATAAGACAAATTTTCTTTGGCTTATACTACCAAATTGTAGTTTCTTTGGGGAGTTATGACCTTTAACCTTCAAATTTAGGTAAAGTTTTTGCATATATAAAACTGCACAACTCAGGAATATAGAAAAACTTAACAATATAAAATTAAGAATTACATTGGAGTGCTGAACATGTAGAGTAGTTTTGCCTGATTATTTGCTGCCACTGCAGTATAACTGCAACATTTCCATAAAAACATTGGCTCTTAGAATGCCTCAACATCTTTGGTACTTTTATTTCAGGAACGCATTAACATTACTTTGGACCACAAATGTACAATTTTTCAGACCCTAAATGGAGCTGTTGGTAAGTGTATGATCTGTATGTTGTGTGTTTTATTAACTGTTATTAACACTTTCTTTGCTTAATGCTGGATATAGTTCCCTAAACATAAGCTTGTTTTAAAGAAATATTTGGATGGGTAAACCTGATTACCAGATTAGTTACAGGTCTTTTGGATTTAATATTAATTGATTTCTCCCAGTGATAAATTATTTCATTTAAAATAGAAAAAATAGTTTTCAATAAATGAAGTTAGCAATAAACACAAAGTTAAGAACCATTTTTCCATCTGCCTTTCACAAACTTAATGGCAGGAGTAAGATTGGTAATTAAAATTGCATTTTAGATGTTCTTAAGCAAATGGCTACACATAATGAAATGGAGCGTGGAATAATGTAGAATTTCCTTTATCCAACATGGCATCTGTGCAAACTTACTTTCTTACCTTTAACCTCCAATTACAGAACAACTTTTTATAGTCAAATCATATCTGAAGTAACTAAGATTTCTCTACAAATACCATTTGCACAAAATTAGTTTAAAGTGGATTTTATTCAGATACTGAAGGCTGCTGATGGCAAACTCTGGAGCTTGATGTAACCTTATTTAGCATAAAGAGCTTAGAATTCAAGGTCTGGTTAAAAAAAATGAACAAAAGCTTCCAAATAAATAACACTGACAGTGATAGCAACAGCAAGGTATATTGTATCAGCAAGAACTTAAATAATTTTAGCTTTTATTTATAAAGTGTTATTACTGTATGATCTTTGTTGATTTGCAGATGAAGTCCTTTTGAAATTTGAAGAGGGAAAAGTAAGAGCAAGGAATTCAGTGTACGATACACTACCAATCACTGTTCATGGAAATGGTCCAACTAAAGTGAGTGTTTTTATTATTGTGCAAAGATAGCATTTTCAACTGAGGCAAAAACAATGGTGGAAGAGTCTGAAACAGTCATAGCACACTACCACTGCTCATTTCCAATTAAAGTTAATAAAGAATTGCAAGGATTAAAAAAAAAAATTCTAATAGCTCGCTCCATCATGTTATTCTGCTGTCACTGTAACTTGATATTGCTGCTGAAACAACTCATCTGCTCCCTAATTCATTGTAGCACGGGATATTAGAACCAGTTAAGCTTATGTTAATTTGTTCACTATCACAAAACAGTTCTTGAAGCTAGCAAAGAACGTCTATCTGGTTATTAAATGGTAATCAGAAGAATAGGTTTTCAGGGGGAGAAAAATCAGACCAAGAGTCATCAGACTGGGGTACAAAACAGTAACACATCTGATCCTACTGCAGACTGTGGTGTGTGTTTGTATACACATATATAAAAAAAATTATTGTATATAGACAAAAATATGTATGTGTATGTATGTCCATAAGTGTGCATGTGTGTGTGTATATATACACACACGTGCATGGCTGGCTTTTGTTGTTGCATCTTCAGTGTCATTGATCACTGCCTGCAATGTACCTGTGGCTCAAGAACTTTGGGTTCATGGTAGAGCACTGTCTGCCCTGTGAAGCAGCTGGTTTGGCAGATTCTGTCCATGTGTGTGGATTCAGTGGTCCAGAGGGCCTGGCACAGTTTCTCTGAGAGAAATGGCTTCGTTTTGGTCATATGGTAGTTGCATTTTTTTGTTATACAGCAAAGAAGTGTAAAGGTGTATCATTTCTAATAGCCTCTGTTGGCTGAAGGATTGGGCATGGCTACTTTCTAAGTTCTTCTGAATACATGTTCCTTGCTGTAGCTCCTTATTTTCAGAAAAATGCCTCCCAGGAGAATGAAATAAAGTTTGAAACTCATTAATATCCTAATGACTGCTGCTTCTTAGTTTTTGCACTGTATTTCATCTTTGGAATTAGTGAATATAATGATGCCATTATCTGTTTGGCTTATAACTATTCAGTAGTGGTGAAATATATGACCAATTTCTTCCATGTTGCTACAGTTATTTTTGCCTCAGTTAAATCCTCAAGTTATCTATCATCACTGGCTTTGCTGATGCTTTGCCAATGAAAAGAAAGGTACTGTATTATACGATTGGGCAAGGAGTTTAGGTGGGAACTCCTTATACTAATCCACGAGTTACGCTACATTAAACAAGACTTAATCTCTGCATGTAGTGATGTAGTTTTAAAAACAAAGAGGAAGCTCTTGCTATGTATCATTTTGTCAATGTGATTAGATTCTTCTGTTTTAAACATAGAGTAGAATTTATTGTTTACGAGGACAACAGTATAATAAGATTGGAAAAATTTTTCACTAGTTAGTAAATAAACTAACATGAAAGTAATTTGCAGAATTAACTCCAAATACTAAAAGTTTCTTGTTTATAAGAACCTTCTGTTTTGTATTTAATCTCTTCAGTTTGAAGATAATAAATAGCATCAGAGACACTTCTTTGAAATGGATACCAAATTATCCTGACATGTTATGTTTTTATTTATTTTTTTTTTCCCCCTCAAGTACAGTGGTTTTTTTTGTGAAATACTTATTTTTACAGACTTTATTGTACATCTCTGAGATGAAGTTCAAGCAATTCTATTTGTAATCTGGGATGATTTTCAATATACATAAACACCCAACGTATGATAAAATGCAGACTGAGTATTGGACTGCAGTGTGTTTTCTATGCAAAATAATATTCTGTCTGTTCAGTTTTTTTATGAGGGCAGTAGAGCAGGAATGAATAGCATCCTTCCCTCAGGCAGACTTTCCCCGGCATAAGTGATCCCTTAACCATTGCAAATGGCAGTGGAGAAGAGTGACGTTCTGCACAAACTTCCTGTGGAATCCAGGAAGGCAGGGCAGCCCAGGCAGCCCATCGACAGAAAAAGTACATATTTTGTTCAGTGCCAATTCAGAATGCGTTAAGAAGCTAGATGCTGCTTTAAAATGTATCCCCCTGGCTGGCTTCTGAATCTTGGTGTAGCTTCTCAAAAATACATCATCTGAGCATCTATCTTCTACATTCACTATGTGTTTTTTGTATGGTCACTCTTTGTGTTTTATGTAGTGTTGATGATTCTCAGATTTGTGAAAAGAGTTAAACTATAATAATTTTTTTTTGCTTGAAATCACGCCTAGAAGATTTGAGAACTGAATGATCTATATAGTCTGTGTCTTGAAGTCATACAGGCATTTAGTTGGTAGCTGTTATACTTGCAACAAATTTTTGGTTTAACTGAAGCAATAAATGTAGGTGCTAGGAGACTATAATCTCTGTTTTGTAAATAAAAAGAAGAAGAAAAAGATTTTACCAGCTATTTTTGAATGGTTGGGGGGTTGGGGTTGTTTGTTTTTCAAATCTTAAAAGGCAATTGACTGTCTTTTTTTTAAATTTAGGTATAAGAGAGTTAATCAGTAAGCCTGAATTATTTAGCATGCACTTCTCATTAATCTGAATTGTTCATTTATTTAACAGATTCAGTTGAATTATTTGGGAAACTATATTCCTAATGCTTGGACACGGGAAACTGGTTGCAGTATTTGTGATTTAGACTTACTAGACCTGTCAACAGTAATGGTAAGAATACTTTTCACTAGAACAAAACCCTTTTGAATACAGTTGATAGGTGTATAGTAGTTCTGAGGCAAAGTGACTGCAGTATGCAATATTACGTTTTGTAGACATCTTGGGACATTTTTTCTGGTATATGAAACTGTAAAGATGGAATTTTAATTTACTGACATTATCAATACTTTTAGAAATGTTTTCATGCATGCATTTTGATATAGGTTTCCCCAATATTGCTGAAGATGATCCCGTACCCAAAAGTCCTCCACATCCTTACCTCTGTTCACTGAGGGTGAATGAATCATTTTTGAATCATGCAAGATTCAAGTGAATAATCAGAATTTTTGGCAAGATAGTAAAGCTCTTTAGATATTTAAGTTTTTAACAGCAGACCTACAAAAAACTTGATATGCATCAGTTTAACAATTTCTGTCACAAATAGAGGTTAACAGTTAACTGTAACGTGGTTACAGTTACTATTTTCTAAGAGATATAGTGAAATAGTCAAAACTGCTTTACCTTGTAAAGGATGATACAGATATCTGTATTGTATATGCAAATGTGTTTCTGTAGAATAAATCTGATGTAATTGAGATCAGATATCAGTTCCAGAAGTCTTCAGAATTCTTATAGGACAGACATGCACGTACACATGGCGTGTGTGTGTGTATATCCAAAATTTGGGAACTTATTTTGGTGCTTTGGCTGCAAGTATGATGTCTTTAGTGTCTATGAATATTTCAGCTTGTACTCAGTAAATTTTAGGCAGAGTAAATAACTGAGGTCTACCATGTAGAAATGTAAAGCTTGTACTTAAAAGAACTTTCTGATTATTCTTAGCAGACTGTTTCCAGCAGCTGTTTCATTTCTGTTCTGTATTGAAGATTTGAAAGAGAACAGATCTTAGAAGGTCATGTTGAGGATAGCATGAAAGTAGTAGTGGCTTGTTATCTTTGTAATGAAAGGACAAAGTGAAAGAATTTCTCAACAATAAGTAGCTTATGGACTGTAATAAATTATATTTTAAAAAATTAAATTAAAAAATTTATTGCTGGACTTGTGATAACTTTCAGATTCTTTTTATATCTTTTTTAAATTTTAATTTTGCTTTGAAGATACAACATTGGAATGGTGTTATAAAGTTTATCTGAGGAAAAGAAGTTGTCTGAGTTTTTCCTAATGGTGTTGGTAATTAAAACATGGTTGGGGAGCATTTAAATCTTGAAGCCAGTAGTGCGGAGTAACTTGCAATGATTTACTGGATAGCTTCCTATAGTTGATGTACATCTACTTGGAACGTGTCTTCCTTACTGTAATTTGTTCTTTGGACTTCATACCTCACTCACTCTGCCAGCAGAAATAGCAAGACTTTTCCCTGGCCTCAGTGGAAGTGTTTACTTCAGGCATTTTTAACTACAAGCAATATTTCATTTTCTGAACGCGCTTTCTGTTCAGGCCTGGCTGGTTGCTACTTAACAAAAAATCATCAGTGAAAAGAGCAGTACTGGTTCTGTGCCTCTAATCATTCTTCCCATGTTGTTTTATTTAACTTTCTGCATTGATACATATCTTCTGAGGATTTTGCTTGTTCTCATAAGCAAGCAGAGAATCAGATTTGTTGATACCAGCTGTGTTTTGGGCTTTGACTTCCTTTAGATGATTTCTAGCATGAATGGGTCCTTGACTCGATGAGCTTAGGTGTTGCGGATTTAAAGTTTTGGTATGGGCTTACCTACAGACCTTGACATTAGCAGTACAAAACAGATAAGCTCCACTGTAGAACAAACAGCTGAAATACCCATCGTGGGCATAGGGTTATCCTTCCTTCTGTGAAGGTCAGGGGTAGGTGCGTGCAAGGCAGTGATGGGTGGAAGCATTGCCATGGGTTGTGTAGGTTGGTCTGTGATGGAAGAGGAGAAGAGCCCAAGGCACGACCAGGGTCAGCGCGAGTAGGTGCTGGGAGCATGGCCTGGGAAAAGCTGAGCTTCGGGCTTACCTGTGAAGGAGCTGGGAGCCACATATGCAGTCTTTTGCTCAGTCCTTGTCCTCTTCACAGAAGCAGGGCCTCCTGTGCTCTGATCACAGCTGAGGTGTGGAAACACTCAGTCACTGCTTTCTTCTGCTAATGTCAGCAGCCTGTGCCACCCCCAAACTAGCTACCTGCCCAGGTCAAAGCAGGGTAGCGGAAAATAAGTTGAAGAACACGCCTTGACTCTGTAAGTGTAAATTTTTGCCGCTTTTCTTAAGGGTTTTTTCTAAAACCTAAATTAAATTGGACAACAAACTGAATCTCCCTAGGGCTAGTTCGTAAGTCCTAAAGCTTGTTACTGGTGTGGAGACTTCCCGGTGTGGGTGAAAAGGGTGACCTTGCTGATTCTCTCACTTCACTGGTGACTCTTGTGGCAAGGGTTCCTGGACTTGTCTCAGTATAACTTCAGAGCAATTGTCCTGTCTTTCTTCCAAAAATTGTCACATGCTCAACTACTGCTTGTGAAAAAGTGAACCTTAAAAGGCAAATGTATGACCTTAGTGAAAATGAGAAAATCTGTCAGAGAAAATGTAACATCCCGGTGCAGACTGGGTATTTCCAAAGTGTTTTTGCTGAGGCACAGCTGGAAGAACCAAAACTTCTGACTTGATATACTCAAAATGCTGGTTATTAAAATTGTTCATTGTGACCTAGATTCAGATTATGCAGTGACAACTCTTTATAGTATGGTGAACCAGAGTCTAAATTGATGAACTCTCTGCTTTGAGGAGATGCAGTGGGAGATGCAGTTTGCAGGAATTTTTACTCTCAATTTTTTAAACACTATTTTGCTTTGGTCGTGTGCCTGAGATTTTAGTGTAGAGCCAAGCAGCTTGCACTTCAGTGTACCGAAGGAGTGTTAGTAATTCCTGAGTGTCCCTATAACCTTTGCAGATCCTGCCTGAACCTGCTTCTCGTTGTCCTGGAGAATGAGGGGAAAATGGCTTAGAATTAGAGAAGTAGGCAGAATAATTGTTGCAGCAGTTCTAGTATTGGTAGCACATGTGCATGTTCAGCTTAAGCCTGATGGCCCATGCTGCGTTCTTCGTTGCTCACAATCAGTGGTACCAGTTACCGTGCCACCAGCCTCGATGGAGTGGTTGTCCGAGAATATCACAGTTGCTTTTTTCAAGACACGTCAGTGTACTTGTCTTTGTCAGCTGTTTTGAAGTTACTAGGATGTCTGCATGAGTATGTATTAGGTTTGCAGATGAAGTTGTGAATAGGAGGTAGTCAGGGTAAACATTGGTGCCTAAAGTTTCTGATCTATTGCACTGGCCATTGTGTTTCTGGATTTCTGATGTAGACAGTGGCACTGTAAAATCTCAACATGTGCTGATGGTTTATCCAGACACTTTTCAAGTGGGTGTTGGCTTGCTTATGGGAAGCTAACTTGCAGCCTTTTATACTCATATTAGGTTTCTCTCTCAGCCTTGTAGTGGGTTAGGCGTTTATACTAATTGTCTGTTTTAAAGGTGGACAAAATTTTTGTTTAATAGTGCATTTCTTTGTGGCGGAGTCAAGGTCTTTGAAGGTTAAATTTCTTTGTCTCGCATAATGAAATAATATATTTTAGGAATACCAAAAGTGCTGTCTAGGTTTGTTTTAGTGGTCATAATCTCTGTATCAAGCACATCCAAACCAGGATTTAATACCACTGTTTGAAAGATGTGAATTCACATTAAAATAAGGTGGATAAAACTTCAGTATCATTGGATGCAAGGGGAGAAGCTCTAGTTAGTTCATCAAAGGTCTTGATAAAATCAGTGCGTAGGGAAGTAATGCAGAGCCCACTTCTAATGGTCAGGGGGAAATAGTGCATGTAAGTGTATGGAAGGGTATTTCAGTCTTTGGCTTAAAGTACAGATGAGTAAAATATTTTGTGGTATTTATTCTTTAACTACTTTAAAAAAACTGCTCTTCCCTTTATTTTCTTGTAAATGTAACGTATCTATGTATGTTACTTTACAAAAAATGCACTTGCCATGCAGTTCTAGGTGTATTTCCTTAAATACTTTTTTTGCCATTTTAATATTGTTTTTTAAAGTAAGAATTTTAAAAGCCATAATACATTATTTTCTACTTCCAGTTTCTGTTATTGGGATTCATAGAATTTTCTAGCAATGTTAAATCCATTATCTTTGCTTATTTAGTGAAGTCAGTGAAAACAAACAGGGGGCATAACATGTTTGAGCTAGTTGGTTTTGATTGTTTGACAGCTGTGTGGCCTAAGTTACAACAACATGACATTAGTTGCTTTTTAATATAACTAATCTCAGAAAGGAGGCAAGTCTTATTGGTTGTGTCAAAATATCATTTTTTTTTAGGAATATCCAAGAGTAAAAATTGGTGTTTTCATTGAACAACCCACTCCTTTCCTACCTAAATTTTTAGACAGACTGTTGACTCTGGACTACCCAAAGGAGGCACTCAGTATCTTCATTCATAATAATGTAAGTATGATGTTACTGTTGTACAAGGCTTCAATTTTGGAAATTATGGTATGAATGAAAGTGTGTGAGGGAGTATATGGATTCTATGTATGTACATAGTTAAACTGCATAGGAAGAGATAATCTTTCAGCATTTAGAATGCTGAAGTGGAAAAAATATATAAATTAAATTGTGGCAGTGCTTACTGAAGTCTATTTAAAGAAACTGCTTAGATTCTTTCTCTTTTACTAATGAAAAAGATTAAAGTTTATGCTTCAGGGGGAAGTACTGATTGACATAAAACAATAGAGTAAGAATAGAATAGTTCCAGTTGTAAGGGCCCTACAATGATCGTCTAGGCCAACTGTCTGACCACTTCAGGACTGACCAAAAGTTATGGCATGTTATTAATAACTATTATCCAATAGTTGACATTGGATTTGCTTTCCATCTTGTTGATGCCCACTGGGTCCCATGGGGAAGACTGGTATGTCCAGGTATATTTTGAATGGCATTACAGATAAGTTGCTTTTTTGAATATTTTTTTTATGCTTTTTGCTAATTACCTAAGGATCTGGTGTTGCTGATACTTCACCAGTGACTTCAGTATTGCTGTTTTCATGAGTGTGGTGACAGATGTGTGTAAGTCTTTTGGAAAAAACTGAGCTGGAAGAGAAATGGGAGGAAAATATATTTCTGCCCTTTTTCACTTGGTGTGCATTACTGTTGATATCATAGCACAAAAGGCCTGGGTAATAGAAGTAGAGCTTATCTTCAAAGTCTTTAGTGTGCTTTTTTTAAGGGGATGTTAAAGGTATAAGCAAGATATGCACGGAGGAATTGTAGGCTATGCTAGGTTTCATTGCTTCAGCCAGAAATCATGTGGTATTTGAAATGAATATAAAAGACTGAATAGCTTTTTTTTTTTTATGATAGGGAGTGGGAAACCCTACCCAATATTTTAATTATTCTAATATCAGCCACAATATGCAAAAGCTACAAATGAGGGCACTGGGTTGGAAGCATTGCATGCAGCTGAGATATCTTAAATTAGAGGTAGGGTAATTAAAAATTAAAAAAACAATCACTGTTACAACGTTTTAAAGAAGCAATGATTGTGACTGTCCACCTGGGTACAGGTGGCAGCTCCCTCTCTAAAGCCATTCTGGAGTGGCATAAAAAACTCCTGTGTGCCACTGAGGTTGTAGAATGGGTTTTGAAGATCGTAAGATAAATATCCTGAAAAAATACTGCATAAGCAGCCTGTGATTCTTGCATCATCGGTCTGGAGGTACAGCTTTGATTTATATTGCTGATGTGTTGGATTCTTTTGCTAAAATTTTGGACAGAAGAGCTTCATTTTAATGACAGATATACTGGAATATCTTCAAATACTGTTTGCCATCTGTTTGTTTAGGATAGAATACAATGTGTTCTTGGACACTATGTTTATGATTTCACAGCAACTTGTACTTTTCATTCACTATAAACAATGTTAACATGATTACAGGAGGTTTACCATGAAAAGCACATCAAGAAATTCTGGGAAAAAGCCAAGAACGTTATCAGACATATAAAAATTGTTGGACCTGAAGAAAATCTGAGTCAAGCAGAAGCCCGGAACATGGGAATGTAAATTCTAATTTATAAATCTGTTATAATGATGCATAAACTAACATTTTTTCATCTTATGTATATTATTTTGCATCTTAAACACTAACAACTTTACATCTTAAGATACAAAAGTGGGAGCTTTTGTGGTAGAACAAGATCTAGATATAAGATATGAACTGTTGAGTATTTTGTGGTTTCTGTCAAAAAGCTGTTGGTCATTGTGAGAACATCTCTCTGGTTTGGACTACTTCGATAGTCTGTCATCTTGTCTTCTAATGAAGGCATAGACAATAGTAGACTACAAAGTAATAAGAGATGTCAGCTTATTTTTACATTGTAGTCATCTCAAACATGGGTTGTATTAAAACATGATGAGCATAAACGGTAAAGTTTAAATATTTTTTTTAAAAAGAATGCTATTGAAATAAAATAGATGGTACAATACAACAAACTGTAATAAAAAGCTTGGGCAGAAAATTATATGTAGCAATAATGTGGAAGCAGGTGCAAATATAAATAGAAATTCTAAGTGCAATATATCTTCTAAAAATGTATTTGTTTTTATTTTTTATCCAAAATCTTCTCAAGCTAACTTATCACAGAGTGGTTTCACAGAATAGAAGTACCTCTTGGATTGGATATGCATTTAACGGTTGCAGTTTTGTTGTCCTACTCGTCGTGTCCTGTTCCCCCCCCCCCCCTTTTTTTTTTTTTTTTTTAATGACATTGCATTTAAGTAGAAATATTGTTAAAGCTTGAGCTGGGCATACAGGTGATAGAATTATTTTTCTTCCTACGGTTCAAAGAGACAGGAATATCCTTTAGAAGTGCTCTAGCAGAAGTTTCTGCTTTCAGGGGAAAAAAAAAAATAAAGGACTTGGAAAGGCAACTGACTTTATCTTATCCCTTGGTTTTGCTGCTTTTTTCTTTTTTTCTTTTTTTTCCTCTTTTTTCCTTTCGTTCTTATTAGGGAATCCAAATCTTTACGTTTTAAACCTGGCACTTGCCAGGCCTAAATCTGAACGTTGGAATATGTATCCTATGTCAGACCTTCCTGTCAAGGGGTCTCTTTAGTGGCAGCAGCACTGGCTACTACCACAGAGTTGCTTGTGACTCTACTGGTATGTCCATCAGTCAGCTTATGGAGTTTTACAGACCAGGATCCCACCAAGACTTCGCTGTGGCCCTTGAGCAGGCTTCATTCTCATATAATTCTTCCGCTCTCTTTTTTCCCAAATTTCCATGAGTGTCAGAGCAGAGAAATTAATTTCAAAAGACCCTTTTCTTTCAGAGATTAAGAGCGTAGCATAGGCTGTTCAGCCATGGCATCAGCTGAAAGAATGAAGGTCTAGACCTGAGTCTCCGTGGTGTTCTTGGAAATTTGTTTGAATGGGGTTTTGTTGTGCTGAAGCCACTGGGAAGCTGATATTTGGTCAAGGTCCAAGTCTCTCCCGTAGCCTTTCTAGGAAACATTACAGATGTCCAGTGTTAGTGTAAGCAGCCATTCACATGTTTATAAATAGTTCTTTCTTTATTTCCAATAGTCGTTAAAGCACATGTATCATGTTTGTAAACTTTTTGAAATACTGTATGTTATGTGTAACTGAGGTGGAATTTCTGGAGTTGCCTTTTCCTCCTTGTTGTTATATAGACACCATAAGGCAGAATCTTTAATCAATTTCTATACTGTTACTAAATCTCACCAAGATATCTTTAAACCTGTCATCTTTTGATAGAATCTACTGACTTGACTTATAATGTGACAGAGGTTTTGATATGATATATGGTCTTTGCTTTTTCTGTGGATAAAAATTAGTAATTTAAATGTGTATTTGCACAAAATAATTTCAAATTCTGCTAGGCAAGGCAGGGAGATAATCATACTTGTGAAATGTACCATTGGATACACTATGCTCTTATGTGTTATCCATTGTCTGGATATAATTTGACCCATGTTGCTTCTGCTTTGAAAGGCCTCTTTAATAAAGATTCTGTCCTAAAGAGATACATAGCATATAGAGAAAATGTGAAGTATAATGCGTGAGGAATGAGACCATGCCAAAATACTTAATCATCCAGAAAGTATGAGTGTTAGTAGTAGGATCTTTCATGTGAACAACGTAGATATAATTTGATGGCTCCTTTCAATTTGACTGAAGCAGGTTCCGTTCATCTGCTGCTTCCTTTGCACTCCTGGTCTGCTTGGCTGCCCTTGTGAACATCACCAACTCCTCCTCAAAAAATCTAGCTCAGAAGTATGGGATGCTCATGGCAAAGGCAGTTACTATAAAAAATTATTTGCTTGCAATCCTTCAGCTGGCTTCCAACGTAATAACGTCATTTGTTTCTCACTAATACTGCAATGGGAATAACTTGAAAAGAGTCATTCTTCAAACCGGTTTAATGATTTGATTTACAGAGATTGATATATTCAGTCTTCTGATTAATTTTCTCCTGCCTTTATCTGCATTATTGACTGATAGTTTTGTTCCATCTGACTCAAACACTTACTTTCTCTCTTTTTCCAAAGTAGCTGATTTTAGTATCTCTCTGTTAATTTGCAGTAGATTTAGAATTAATTTGGTCTCCTTACTTGCATGTTTCACACAAGTCTATTTATCTGAAGCAGCAAAACAGGTTTCAATTAATACACAGAGAGAACTTAAGCCTTGAAGGTCTGCTTTGTTTTCAGCAGAATACTTTTGAGAATATAATGCAGTTAGGTCAGTTTTCTCCTTACCTCCCCCCCCTCCCTGTCCTGCCTCCTTTTTTTTAGCTCAGTAAAAAGTGATGATAAATCACAGTGAGGTTCTCAGTAAATGAGACTCTCTTATGTCAATGTAAATGTGAGAAAATAACATTCTTTAATTTCACCCATAGTCATGCAGCAAACATGTCTACTTTTCTCATTCACATAATAACGAATAATTGAAGAATTTACTTTCTTGCTTCTTCTTGACATGGAAAGCCCTCTTTTGCACTTCTGAAAGTTGGATAGGTGTTAGAAAGGACTCAGAATTGTGCAGTCAGCAAAAACTTGTTACAGTTCCACAATATTGGCAAACAGGAGTGCATAGCTTTTGTTATTGTGGGCTGAAACAGAATAAAAAGGGAGGAAAATAAAGTAGAATAAAGAGAAGGAAAGTTTAGCTGCATGTTGTCTGAATATTTTCTCTGCACGTATATCACTTGAAACCCTAAAATAGCATTTCCATGCCTTCCCCCTCCCCCCCCCCTTGTCTACAAGGAATATATTAGACTTCTTACAGTTTGTTCTTTTTTTCTTTAAAAAACCCCTCATTTGTGGTTTTCCTTGTTTGGAGATGATATTTCAGCCAGCTGTTACATTCTCTGTCAAGCTAGAACAGAAAGTGGGGAAATAGAGGAATTTATCTCATTCACTTCTCAGGTTTTGTTTATAAAAAGCTTATTTTCCATATTCTGTTTTCCCCCAGTACTTACAGACTTCAGGGTTTCTTTTTATTGTGTCGTCCCCGTCCCCCCCCCCCCAACAATATTAGTGATAGAACTAGTTAGGATTTTTCCTGAACTTTTTTTAAAATGTGATTTGCCTCAACTTTTAGTGGCAATGTGTGCATTTTAATGAAAGTTTACATTGAAAGCTTTTAAAAGTTTCAGGAAGAATAGTAGGGAAATCAGAATCAGTTGGAGACTTCATTGACCTCCTTGTTGAATTTTGAGCTGAATTTGGGGTTTCCTGTGTGTTTCTTGAAAGAGGATATTAAGTCATTGTCTCTGACCTCCCATTTGTTATTGAAAAACAAAGACATGGACACAGTAAGACTCCCTTTCAGTCCTTTGAGTAGGGCAAGTATCTTGACTGTGGCTGAAGGAATAGCAGGGATTAAATCTGTGTCTCCCAGATGTCAAGTGATTTCTGTTGAAGACCTGGATTTTCTGGAGCTGCTTCTCCTGAACACTTGAGCAGTTTTGGGTTTTAGCCTCAGAGGGAGGAGGAACATTTTGAACTTTGAGTGTTGCAGAAGAACAACTTTCCCACCCATATCTGATTTCAGTAGCTTCCAGGTGTAGTAACTGTGGTAACAATACTTAAGCCTGAGATGCAAAACTAAACGTTAGTGCTTTATCTGTTTTGTGGCTATATTTATTTGGCTTTGGTGATAGTTGATAAGAGTTTCTTTATGCTGTTGTGGCTATCTGGAGAGATGCAAAACGTAACCCAAAATGGCAGGCAATGTCACCCAGTCTTTCTGTGAGCGTTGCAGACTTGTATCTGGACACCTCTTCTTTCAGAGGTCTGTCAAATGGTGTAAGTGCTCTCCCTTTGGGCTCACAGTCCACATTTAGAATTGTATTTCCAAACTGTGAAGGGCATAAAAATTATTAAATTGATTAATTGCAAATTCAAATTGTGTCTAAAAAATAAATACATGTTAGTGACTCAGTGGTAAAGAAATCAGGTAGACCATATGTCTTACTGCTATGAACAACTAGTCCCTTGGAATATCTCAGTGGAAAGTTTGAAGAGAAGAGCAGTGACACTTTCCCTTTTCAAATGAGGTCACTGTTCCAGATGGGCTCACTGTTTGTATGCAAAGTTAAACATTGCTCTGATTGCAAAATACTTGAAATACTGCTCTGCTGAGCTTCACTTCACACTTCCAACAAAAAATCTGCTAAATTTTTGTTAATCGCTACACTGAAATGGCTTCAAATTTATGTACAAAAATGTAGCTTTCTTCAACATTTGATCTTAGTTTATAAGCAGGTAGAGTGTAAAGCAAGTAGATTAAAGGCTTTAGCCATTGAATTTAGATTAGGAAGTATATTACTATACATATGAGTATTGCTAGAAGGCACTTTCCACTTGTTCCTTGCTGTGGCCTGGATATACATAATAAATAGTTTCACATATAATGTGGGATTTCTACATCTGGAGAGGTTAGCATATACTGTAAGAAGGTAATACTTTAAAGCATGAGAATATCCAGGATTACTTTTATTTCCTTGGAAAAGCTACTTGGCAACATTGAAACCTCAAAGAGAAGATGCATGAATTTCTTAAGAGTAGGCTCGCTTTATTAATTTTGACAGAAACTTTTAGAACTGTTTTTCTGTATATCTGAAACCTGAAATGTTTTGTGGAGATTTTTGTTAGCGATGTTAAAATGCAATGGCAAAACTTATACTTCACATTTGACATGGTAACTTTTATGTGGAAATGCAAGGAGAATTATGCTTTAAACATGAAGTTTTGCCATCTGGTGATCCAATGCCCTGTAGAAAGAAATAGGGGAAAAAAATGAGTCAAAGTACTGTCACAATAATAGCCTTGATTTTTGGCATTTTTATATCTGTATATACACACATATACTAAATACATATAATATAAATGCATATATTTAATAATCTTGGTTACAGAGGTTGAAGTTAGAGGTTTCACATTGTAGGTGATTTACACTAGCTGAATTTCTAGACTATTTAAGGCAGTAATGCTTTCAAAGAGTTCTCAATAGATCATTGAATGAGTGTGTGTGACTTAGACCAGAACTTTTAATTTAGTATTTTGTGTTTTGGATTACTATGTGAATGAAGAAAAGAAGGATTTTCAACACTAAACACATTGGACCAGCTTTAATAGAATTCTCTGGCTCTGGATTTAAAGGGGGGGAGAAAAAGATAAAAAAAATGTTGAAGGACCATACATTTTGAAGTTATGTAATCAATTTTCCAGTCATGTTTGCCTGCAACTAAATATAAATCTGTTCCATTTGTTTTTTTCACATTTTCATAATTAAATACACTAATTTAATTCATATTTTTGTTAGCAGAAAAAGGTTTAGCTGTTTTTAGGGAGCTGCTGGCCAGTGTTGTGGCTGGAATCCTGGACTGGCACTGAGTCTGTTGGTGTCTCAGGTTTAGTTTCCTCATTAGTAGAATGAGGATAAAGGAGCTGAATGTTTTCGGAAGAAATTTAACATCTAATGTCAAGTGCAATATAAAAGTCAAGTTACTATTAATAATTGTAATTATGCTAATGATAAAGCTACATATGAATTGCATTCAGTAGTTGTAAAGCTTTGAACAGAATAGGTTAGTAATGGAAAATGCCATAAAGACTTAATTGCTGGACTGTATTATGGCCAAAATAAAACCTGCTGCTTTCAATTGGGGCAATTATGTGAGATAGTGCTGATTAAGGAATTGCTATCATAAAAACATGTATACATGAGATAGAAAACTGTCAGTGAAAGAGATGTCAGTGAAGGAGATGTCAGTGAAGGCAAAACCAGAGACTGACCAAAGATTTAAATTATGGGTGTGTGTCCAAACATGGTGACTTCAGCAGTAGTGGGAAGACCATTCTTGTCACTTTGGTATTTTAAAAATTTGCCTCAAATCATTACTACATCTTTAGTGGTCCAGTTTGAAGAGGAACAATTGCTTAGATTTATGGAATAAAAAAAGCTCTACCTTCTACTGTGATCCCAACAAAGTCATACCTCTGAAGTTCTTTGAGCAGAAGAAAGTTTGAATGAAAAGACTCAAAAGGTGTTGATAAGTAGTAATCCTTACAGGAGACAGACTAAATGCTGACTGAGGTGCTGTGTTAGGTAGTGGAGGGGAACGGAGGAGGAGGAGGTGGGAAGCCATGCCAGCAGTTGCCTTGACTTGTATGTAGCCTGTCACATCCACCATTTATCAGGTTTTCTGAAGCGACAGAGATCTTTTCCTTCGCAGAAAACAGTCACAAACAATCAAATCAAGTGGAACTCAAACTAAAGCATTGTTTATAGGCATTTTAAAGAAAGAAAGTAAAATAATGTTTCAAGCTGTTATGATGGAATTAATGCGAGTGCTGTCAATAATAGTGGGGAAAATAGACAAAATCAATAATACCACCTGCATTATAGAAAGCTACTGCTGTAGTATGACTTGAGGAAATTGTTCCACTTTCTGTAAAACTATACTTGATTTACTATGTTGGCATAGGAAAGCTGAATTCACTATACTGGATCTTGGCCTAGCAAGTATACACTGCCAGAAATAGACAAATGTAGTCTGTGAATCTTCCTTTTATATTTATAGTAGAATGTCTCTTCTGCTTGGTGGAAACTTTCTCTTGAAGGTGTGGTTATCTATGCAAATAATTTATTCTCCTGAGATCAAAATCACAACTGATAGAAATAGTGTATGGGACAAATTCAATTCCTTTTTCTAATTCCCATTCACTGCCTGTTCAATTGTTTTACATTTCTCTTTACCAACTGTGTTATTCCTGTAAGTCACAAAAAGACTAAGAAAAGGTCTTTAAATATATATTTCTTAATACTTTTTGTCTTATACTCTCCGTAAGGTTTCAATTACTGTTAAGATCAGCAGATCACATCTGTAGCATCTTTGCCCAAAGATGGTATTACAGCCACATGCAGTTACTTACTAGAGAAGCTTACTTAATAAGCTCATACTTCACTATTAAGTGACTGTACTGATATCCAGCTATATAAATCAGTGGCTTGATTTCCACTGCCATCCCCCCAACTCCCCTGTGTTCCATTAGGGTAGCACATAGTAGCTCTTACGGTACTTGGTAAAGGTTAGAGATCACTTAGTTTATTAAAAGAAAAATATAAGGCTTCTGATCCATGTTTTTAAATCTTTTAGTTTATCACAGTACTGTAATCTAAAGACACCTTTCTTTTATAGTACTACACTGCAGAGGACCTTTAATGCAATGTGTGAGCAGAGCACTTGGTTGTGGTTTGGGTTTTTTGAGGGTGTTTTTTTGTTGTTTGTGAATCTTTTCTAGATATGTGTGAGTTAATCATTCCTTTTTGTCTTTTTAGGGACCTTTGTCGCCAGGATAAAGCATGTGAATATTACTTCAGCATAGATGCAGATGTCGTGCTGACAAACCCAAAAACTTTAAGAATACTGATAGAACAGAACAGGTGTAGTATATCTCTTGATTTTATAGAATTTCCTCTAGCTTGGAAGGATTCTCTGTGGCCCATCTCTGAAGAGAATGGTATGATGTAAGCAGATTTTATGAAATGAATTAAGATTTCCCTGACTAATGATTTCAAAGTTGGTCACACACAAAATGTTAAAAAAAACAACCTCAACGAACAACAACAAAAAAACGCCAAAACAAAACCAGACGAAAACTCCCTAGAGTTTACTTCTCTGGTATTGCACTATTATTACTTGCTTTTTAAATCATAGGTGCAATAAAATAGTGGAAAGGTATTGGAGATGAAGCAGCTGTAATGTCCAGTTTCTCCTTGTATTAGTATGATCTCTTAAGTTATACAAAGTTGTGACTTTATCAGCAGCACCTTTCAGTAGACTGGGCCCACTGTGAATGCTGTGCACTTCACTCCTGCCAATTTGTAAATTCCCATGTTAGGTAGGTAGTGTTTCCTTGTTCATAACAAATCTGAGAATCTCAGGTGTATCACAGAAAGATAAATTATCAATGTCTAGTTTGACCTACTAGTGAGAAGGGATGGAACTTAAGTTAAGATGTGGCTGCCAGTCCTTTGCATTATATTCCTTGTAATAGTGTTGTAGAAAGGGGCTAAAAGCCAAGTACACTAGGTAGAAGAAACAGAAGCTTTGCAAAATATATCTACCATTAGGCACCCTCTGAAACAAAGTGCCATTTTATTCTTTTTATTCTGGTCAACTTAGATTTCCCCTTTTGACTCTATTAAATTTTGGGTAAGCCAAGTCTCACTGTGTTTTATTTTTATTTTCATGTCTTTGACTTTGTGATGCTTTTTCTCATTATGCTATGGGCAGTATTTTTTTGCTTGACTGAAAATCAAGCCACCTCTGATTTATAGGAATCCTTGCTTCTGTTACGCTAATGTTGTTTCTGGGCAGTGAGTGCTTGGATGCTGTTTCTTCCAGCTTAAGTTCAGAATTGCCATTCCAAAATTTGACAGTCATTGGTGTTTTAACTATGCTTTACTCCAAACTGTGTGAAGCTGGTATATTTTGACGTATAGTCTATGTATAACAGTTCATGGTTTTTTTGTTCGATATGTCACTTCACAGAAAGATAATTGCTCCACTTGTAACTCGTCATGGGAAGCTTTGGTCCAATTTCTGGGGTGCTTTGAGCCCAGATGGCTATTATGCTCGATCAGAAGATTATGTTGATATTGTCCAAGGGAACAGAGTGTAAGTAATTGTAAACTAATTTTTAAAGTCAAGGCACCCAGTATGGTTATTAGCAACATATTCTTACATTTTCATGCAATATGGTATTATTCCTGAAGAGCTTAGGTTAGTTATATTGTGTAGCTTTTTCTATTTCACAGAAATGCATTTGTTTTCCCATTTGTTTTTTCCCATTCACAGCTTCAATAAAAAAGCAAAGTGTTTAACACAATGATCTGGCATTAGTAATGGACATAGTCATTACCAGTACCTGTCTGATAGTGTCTGGTTACTCTAGCAGTGCATAATACAGAAAATGGCAAGACAAACAAATAGCAAACCCAAAACTGTATCCCAGGAACCTCAGTCAAAAGAAGTAACTGTTGCATTCATCAAATGACTTCTTCATCTCTTTGGGGCAAATGTTTTATCAGCTGAACAGCTATAATTTCTTCATGTGTTTCTTCCTGTATATTATGTCAGATATATCTTAAGCAGCTCTTAAGAAATACTTTCGTCACAGCCTTTTGGGTTTATCCTTCCCCTAAATGAATGTGGTGTAAGTTGTTCTAAGCTTGACTCTTCCATGAAATGATGCCTTTTCATTGCCATGGAAGAACAAAAAGGTCTGAAACAGATTGACTGCTTGGATAGGACTGGCTCGTTTTCAGTCGCACTGAAAGATGTGCTCGTGGCAGTGGGAGGGAGAAAATCTGCAGAGCGAGCATTGTGACAGCAATGCTTTTTTGTTGATATTGGCCCAACTCACATAAATACGTGGCCTGCTGTGGTCCTTGGGTATTTGTGTGAAGAGGTCAGACCAGCTGTGTGAGGCCTCAGTGAAGTCTTTAAACTCATTTAAAAAATCTGTTTTAGAATTACTTTCTCCATCTGGTAGTGTAGGATAATATTATAAAAGAGTTTGACTGATTGCCTTAACTATGGAAACATGAAGTACATTTGTAGTTAAAACTCTTTAGAGAATTTGACCTTTCTATTTTTTAGAAAAATACTTCATAAAAGTTGAATTACTGCCTACGCCTACATTTGAGATGTCCACAATGTCCAGCTGTAGTTTTTCAAATGTCTTGGGAACCTTTCACCTTCATGTCCTTGAAACTTACTTAGTCTTGTCAGCAAATACAAAGACCCTGATGTGATAGAGTAGGCAACAAATTAGTTTTCATAGCTTTAAACTATTTGCATTTGTTTTTTTTGGTTTGTCTTTTGTTTGTTTGTGTGGTTTTTTTTGTTTTGTTTTGTTTTTTTTACAGAGGAGTATGGAATATTCCTTATATGGCTAATATATACTTAATTAAGGGACAGACTCTCAGGTCAGAGATGAAGGAAAAGAACTACTTTATGCGTGATAAGTTGGATCCTGATATGGCTCTCTGCAGGAACGCCAGGGAAATGGTAAGGTGTATCTATAGCAGCTTGCTTTTAAATACACACAGACTTCTGTGTCCTGCTACACTTGACTGCTTCACTTGATTGATCTTGGATATTATATTTTTACTTTAATTCAAAGTACTGGCCAATTTTTGTGACATAGAACACTTTAGGGGTACTTCTTTAAATTGCTGAGAAGAGAGGCTTTTGCAAGGCCAGTGCACTGGTGCACTGACTGCATGATGGTTTTTACTTAAATTCACTGAAAATTCCTATTGAGGTTAAAATACCTTCCTTGTTGGCGCGACCTCAGCAGATGAAAGAGGGCTCAACTTCTCTGCTGTGTATGACTTCAAAATTATCAATGCATTTAGAGCATCTCTATTATGCAAGTTTTTATACAGTGTGAAACTTGTAGCAGACTAAGTTGGAATATTTTGCAATTTTATATTTAAGTAGATACATATTTAAACTAATGATGGGCAGTGTTGATATAAAAAGCCTAAGAGATTTATGAAATGGTAGGAATCTTGTTAGGGAGCATGAATTACTCATTAATTTCTCCAGATAGATTAAAATTGTATCAGAAGTTTGTTACTTGCATTAAGCTGTAAGTAATAAGAGAGAACTTATTTGTACTGTAAAATTATGAATATGTAAATCCACATTTCTACTGATATTTACACTAGTTTCAGCACAGAAACAAATAAGACCTAAACCAGACCTATTTCCAGACACTATAGCATTGAAAAATAATTTTGCTGAATTGAACAAGAAAAGTTGGCAAGTATTAATTTTTTTTATTCCCTCATAACAAGGCATGATCTCCTTTGTTTGTTATGATTCTTCAGAACATCCCCATCCAATTCTGTTGTATTCAAACCTTCTCAGCATCAGTGATTGCAAACCTGTGCTTCCCATGCGCTCATTAAACTAATCTGACTGGCTCATCAGAAAATTGCTTTCTCTTTTCCTCTTTCTCAGTCTGTGCTGTACGATGGTCTGGTACATGCTTGTTTTTGTATTGCAGCAGATAAGAAGGGGCTGGTGGAGACAGCTTTGACATGTGTATTATGAGCTTTGCTTGGAGATGCATGTTGTCTGTAAAGGCATATCAGCTTTTGATCAAAGGCTGCCATTTCCCTAATGTAACTGTGGAAACCTAATAGTAGTCGGAAAAAGAGAAAGAGATTATGTATCAGAAAACTGATGTGATGATTCTCCTTCATTTTAGACTTTACAAAGGGAAAAAGACTCCCCTTCTTCGGAAACATTCCATATGCTCAGACCCCCAAAGGTGTTGCTTTATTTTTTTTTTATTCATTAGTTACTATTACATGCAGTATTATTCTACCACAGGAAGATACTTCTCCTCTGTCCACTTACTGTAAAGAAATACTGCTCTAGCTTTCTCTTCAGTCTTCTAAGGTTCAAGTTTTTGCCAGGGAGAGGTTCTTCACAACCAGCTCAAAGCATCTTACAGAGGCTCGTTGTTTCTTCAGGGGGTTTCTCGGTGCTTCTGAGGTCAAGGTGTGCTGAAGCTGTGCTTCCATAGCTAAAATTGATTCGGCAGCCCTAGGAAGGGACTAAAACTCAAATCGCTAGCAGGTCTGCCGGGACCCCTCAGTGACCACACAGGGTAGTTGTGAAATTGGTGTCACTTTAAGCTGTTTTTCTTGACCCAGACCCTCCTTATTCTCCCTGCTGCAGCTATTTCATGATTTGATAAGTGCCCAAAACTGGGCATGTGTTTAACATAATCATTATCTTTCTAACAGTTTAACTTTTTCAGACAAAAACATAGACAGAAGTACCAAAGTATCCAAATGGTAATGTCTTCATCTGCTGCAAATCCAAAAGTCACAAACACTTCAGAAATTAAGTTTTAGTCTGAAAAACAGTAAACTAAAAAAACCCCCACAGAACCTAAGTCTGTTTTAAAAAAGACTATTTTCTGCTACTATTTCTAATCAAGACAGTTTTGTTAATATCTTCTGTTAATAGCTTGATAATAAAGCTGTATGTTACCACACTTGATATCTTGCACATATTCTGCAATGTTTGCGTAGGTGAACATACTGCAAAGTGCTCAGCTGTTTTGTATCCTGATCTGAATATTCTTATATGCTGTATTTGCCATTATCTTTTTATTTCAGGCCAATTCACCAGAAGGATCATGTAGTGAATACTCTGAAATAAGTTTCTTGTTCTGACTTCCATTAGCCCTTTTATTATTAGCTTATTCTTTCAGTTTTTAATCAGAAACTAAGCCTTAGATGTTGGTTTTCTTGTATGAGTATTTTCAGTTTGAGAACAGAGGCTTCCAGTGTGTCTGCTTAGGTTTTCTGGAAAACAAATCAACCAATCGCTTCTCTGTATTTTTTCCTTTCTATAACTGTATGGGGGTTTACTTTATGAACAATACATGTTTTGGTTTAATGTGTTTAGAAAATAAATTCAACCAAATGCTTGTAAACAAGAAATTATGAACACTAGTTGGTGATTAGAATCAACTGTTTGAAAAGTAAAGATGCTAAATGAACAGTATGTGTATAATATGTATGTACAAGTGTGTGATATATTTTGTGAAAGTGCAGGCATAAACAGACTTTTAAAAAACATTTTTGCTAAGATGGACAGTTTTGCTAATGACATTTTCTCTACTTGGTATAGGGTGTTTTCATGTACATTACCAACAGACATGAATTTGGAAGACTTATTTCTACAGCCAATTACAATACCTCCCACTACAACAATGACCTCTGGCAGATATTTGAAAATCCTGTGGTATGCAACTGATTATTGATGATTATTTTATTCGAAAAGTTGTGAAGTTTATTGTAAAGGACTTGGGATTCAAAGACTTTGCATGGAGAACTTTTGTTTATTATGCACTAAATATTGGTTGAGTACTAAAAGGTGTTCTCTACTACCCATTTAAGCAAATGACAATATATCATATCAACAAGCCAACTGATGACCAAAGAAAGAAGTTGGAGATATGGCCCTGATGTAACAGGTTTCATGATTTTTGGCATGATGAGAACCAGTTCATTTATGGGTATAAGAAATTGTTTAATTGTTTCCAATGCTTTGAGTAGATCAAATGAATAGAATATAAATTATTCTTTGTCACTTATAAATTCACTTGTTCTGTTTTAATGTCTTAAAATCATGTTTTTTAGGACTGGAAGGAAACCTATATAAATCCCAACTACTCAAAGATCTTCACTGATAATATAGTAGAACAGGTGGGTATAAGTAGTTTTCTTAAAACTTGTGGGACTGACTGATAATAAATTTGCATACAGTAACTATTTCCATGCAAATGCTGTTTTGGTCTCTGACTGAATAGCTCTTTGTTTTGGGTCAGAACTGAATTTTTGTCATTTTGAAAACTAGATGAGAGGAGTCAAAAAAATAATTGCTAGATTGCTCAGAATAATGTAGTTGTCCAAGTAATTGCCTTCTCCAGAATACAGATGTATTTAACTTATTTATTTGAACTAGCTAGTAACACTGGCAGAAGGCCAAATAGAAAATACAGACATCTGCTAGAGAAATTCTGGTATCTAGTAAAGGCAAGCTTATCTAGACACTTTCCTTCTGGTGTGCCTTTCCCTATGGATTCCTAAGGTTTGACAACCATGAATCCAAGGTAAAGCCTTTTGCTGGATGCAAAGAGGTCTTTTTTTGTTTGGTTTTTTTTTGATTTTGTGGTGGTGGGGGTTTTTTTTGTTTGTTTGTTTGGGTTTTTTTCCTGCCTGGTGGCTTGCTTTCATGCAACTGATCTGGACATAGCACTTCTAAGATGGTAATTGTTGTACCAGTGTTGGATGATCAGTTCTGTGACAGTTAGGGACAGTGATAATGAACTTTGCTTCCTTAAGAAGCTGGGATAAATTGTTTTTGTGTTTGAAACAATGTTAAGTTTTAAACTGGTTTTCTTAATAGCTTGTAATGTAGAAGATCAGGGTTGTTATTTAGAGCAACCAGGGCACAGAATGTGTGGGTACACTGATGTGGTTGTTAATGCTGTGTCATGGCTTACGAGGTAGCTTGTAGTTTTTGCTTCATTCTGTGAGAATGTGCTTGTGGATCAAGACAAAACTTAATTATTTAACTGTATCTGAATTATGGCTCAGATGAGAACAACTGATTTTCTTTAGTGACCAAGAAAAGTGAAGATGTCCTTTCTTAGCAGTTGAAAATAAAAGCTTAACTCCACTGAAAGTGATGTAGTTTTTTGGGGTTTTTTTTTGCTTTCATAGCCATGTCCAGATGTGTTTTGGTTTCCCATATTTTCTGACACTGCCTGTGATGAATTGGTCGAAGAAATGGAACATTTTGGACAATGGTCTGGTGGAAAACACCAAGTAAGTGTCAGCCTATATAAACATGACCTTAATGAGTGAGTACCTTTATAATAATAAGTCAGTGTACTGCAACAAACATTTCAACAATTGCAGATGAGCTGAGACATCTGCTTCATGGTATAAAATGCTTAGTTTATTCTACCATGTAACTTGTTCAGTAGATTTAGAGATATTCCTCAATTAACTTGTGGTGGATGGGCCCTGGCTGGATGCCAGGTGCCCACCAAAGCTGCTCTATCACTCCCCCCTCAGCTGGATAAAGGAGAGGAAATATAACAAAAGGCTCCTGGGTTGAGATAAGGACAGGGAGAGATTAGTCACTAACTACTGTCATGGGCAAAACAGACTCAACTTGGAGAAATTAGTTTAATTTATTACCAACCAAATCATAATGGATAATAAGAAATAAAACCAAATCTTAAAACACCTTCCCCCCCACCCCTCCCTTCTTCCCAGGCTTAACTTTACTCCTGATTTTCTCTACCTCCTCGCCGCAGCAGCACAGGGGGATGGGGAATGGGGGTTGGGGTCAGTTCATCAAACATTGTCTCTGCCGCTCCTTCCTCCTCAGGGGCAGGACTCCTCACACTCTTCCCTTGCTCCAGCATGGGGTCCATCCCACAGGAGACAGTGCTCCATTAACTTCTCCAACATGGGTCCTTCCCACGGGCTGCAGTTCTTCACGAACTGCTCCAGCGTGGGTCCCTTCCACAGGGTGCAGTCCTTCAGGCACAGACTGCTCCAGCGTGGGTCCCCCGTGGGGTCACAAGTCCTGCCAGAAAACCTGCTCCAGCGTGGGCTCCTCTCTCCACGGGGCCGCAGGTCCTGCCAGGAGCCTGCTCCAGCGCGGGCTTCCCACGGGGTCACAGCCTCCTTCGGGCATCCCCCTGCTCCGGCGTGGGGTCCTCCCCGGGCTGCAGGTGGAGATCTGCTCCACCGTGGACCTCGCTGGGCTGCAGGGGGACAGCCTGCCTCACCAGGGTCTTCCCCACGGGCTGCAGGGGAATCTCTGCTCCGGCGCCTGGAGCATCTCCTCCCCCTCCTTCTTCACTGACCTGGGGGTCTGCAGGGCTGTTTCTCTCACATGTTCTCACTCCTCTCTCTGGCTGCCATTGTGCAGTTGTTTTGGTTTTTTTTCCCTTCTTAAATCTGTTATCCTAGAAGTGCTGCCATCATTGCTGATGGACTCGGCCTTGGCCAGCAGCAGGACCATCTCGGAGCTGGCTGGCATTGGCTCTGTCGGACATGGGGGAAGCTTCCAGCAGCTTCTGACAGAAGCCACCCCTGTAGTTCCCCCGCTACCAAAACCTTGCCATGCAAATCCAACACAAACCTTGGACTAGCAAATTCAGACACTAACAGTGGTGCGTGGAGTTGCTGTAGTAGTTATCTGACAGTTATCCAGGGCTGATCTTGGATAGCTGTTGATAACTTCAGAGAAGTTTTACTCATTTACCTCTTAAGTAGTAATTTGTCAGACTTGTCCCTCTATAGCAGTTACTCACAAATCTTACAAGCTTTTGTGTTTGCAGAAAGTTCAAGGTACTCATTAACTGCCACTAAAATTGGAGGGATGTTTGTCATATTCACAAACATGGTACCTTGGAAAAGAGATAAATTACAGTCACTATTTTACTGCAGGGAGGAGCCTTCAGAAAGGTGTTTGTTTTTCTTTTTTTTTTTTTTTTACATACTTTTATCTTCAAGTTATTTCAACATTTATTACCATGTCAAGTTGAGGCATGTACTCTCTTGATCTGGTATAACTTCAGTTGCATCTACATCTCAATAAATAAAACCATTACCCCACTAAGCCCTTATTTGTAGGCAACACAGCCAAATATTGACTCACCTTTAAAAAATTTCCAATTTTTGCTCATTGATAGCTCAGCATTTTTTTTTTTCCACAGCAGTTAGCTGTGAAATTCCTGTATGGCAAGCTCATGTATGCCCACTAAAGCATTGCTTTGTTGCAGTTTTGTGGTTCTGCAGACTTCAGATAAATATTTGTAGAAGTGCCAGAAACATTTCATGTCCATATTTCAAGGCTATTTATGGTGTTTTCATTAGGACAGCCGTATTTCTGGAGGTTATGAAAATGTCCCAACTGATGATATTCATATGAAGCAGATCGGACTGGATAATGAATGGCTGCATTTCATAAGAGAGTTCATTGCCCCAGTAACGCTAAAAGTGTTTGCTGGCTATTATACTAAGGTATGGGTTTAAAACTTCTGCAGATAATTACTGCATGGCATGACTAATTCTAAGTATTTTATTGAATATACCCTATTTGGTTTGGCTGGGGAGTTTACACATGATGTAGCAGTAGTTATAGATGAATGTTGTTGAGCTGTTAACTCAGCTTTAAGCACAAAAAACCCCAAGAACCCTATGGGTGACTTGGAAGTTCACATGTGGAAGTCTGACTGTACATTTTGTTTCAGGGGTATGCTTTACTGAATTTTGTTGTAAAATATAGCCCGGACAGACAACGGTCACTCAGACCTCATCATGACTCCTCTACATTCACAATCAATATTGCTCTCAACAAAGTAGGAGAGGACTTTCAAGTAAGTTGACAATTTACTGACTTAAAAAATGTTGTCCTTTGAGTGTCAAATGTAATCTCCAAACTAGAGCCCGAATGGATATACTTAAACACAATGTTGAAAGGATGTGTGTCATAAATTGAGCTATATTATTCATTGGTATTTTGACAAGTACTAAATTTGCTCAATTGCAGGATCCAGAACTGTTGATGCAGTCAGGCTAAATTGGTCAAAATGGTTTCAGATGGTGGAGGAGAAGGGGTTTAAAGAAAAACATTTCAGATGGTGGAGGAGAAGGGGTTTAAAGAAAAACTTTGGAGATGTTAGCCATTTAATTTTTAACATTTCTGAAATGCTTCATTTCTGGACATTGAAAACCAATTTTTCGAAATACTGTAAATAGTCCTAAGTTGACTCAAATGGCTTCTTTTCTTTACAACTTTTTTAATGATTCTTTTTTAGATCAACCACAGAATGAAAATTTTCAACTGTTGTTCCTGGTTTTTTTTCCTGAGATAAATTATTTTCTACTCTGATTTTGATTCAAATAAAACAGTCCCCAGAGTATGGAGGTAGGCAGGGCAGTGGCAGTAATATCCAGCTTTGACTAGTAGAGAAACTTAACCTGTTACATTTATAAACCTGTATTATTCACAGTCCTACTTAACACAATGTGTTTGTCAAACTTACTACTTTAGAAAACACACCTTCAGTTTGAAAGCAACAGCAAGATTAATTAATTTAAGACTTGTTTAAATGCTACCCTGAATAGGGATGCAGTTCTGGAACAAGGCCTGTGAACATGATTTGCTTCTTTCTGGTATCATTTACAGTAAAGTTATTGAAGGTGTGTTTGTCAGAGTTGCTGCTTGAATGACTTGTTATCCAGGGAATGCTAACGCAAAGCAAGCGGAATTCTTTAACTGCAAATGCATGTCTGTTACGTATTGCTCTGAAGATGGTGTCATTTAAATAACCTTGTTGGTAGGGATAGTAAAAAAGAAAAAAAAATATTGTTAACTGCCTATTAATAATAGCAAAATATTTTAAGTTGTGAATAAATAAAAAGGAACTTACTCTATTAAAACACAAGGTAAATGTTTGGGGTTTTGTTTTGTTTGTGTTTTTACTACAGGGAGGTGGATGTAAATTTCTTAGGTACAACTGCTCCATTGAGTCTCCCAGGAAAGGATGGAGTTTCATGCACCCAGGAAGACTTACTCATTTACATGAAGGACTTCCTATCTTGAATGGCACAAGATACATTGCAGTATCATTTATTGATCCTTAATTCCCCCCCCCCCCCCCCCAGCAGCAGTGTTTGATTCTTTACGTAAACACTTATTTATAGATTTCTTTTGGAAGATGGTGATAAAAGAAACTTTAAGTTACTGTTCCTAGACAGCAAAGTTACTTTGGGCTAAAAGAATGAAAGAAAGAAAATGTTCTGAAATTGTTGAAGATTTCTCAATATCTGCTCTGAGCCTTGAGTCACAAAGTAAACATGTCCTGCTCGTTTTTCCATTCTGCTGTCTTAAAGGGTAGGTAAGGAGGGAAAATGGAAAAGCATTTTGTAATGAATCAGTTCCTTTGTTGAGAAAAACCCAAACAACCCTAGACAGAAAATAATCTGAAAAATTTATTGTGGTTTTCATTCAGTAAAGTGACACAGCTAAAGTTTTTGTGGTGTGTATATTTGGTACCAACCAATTAAAACCCACAGCATAAAAACAAAATGAAGTGAATCTTGTATACGGTTGTTGGGGATAAGAAATAATTCCATATGCTGGTATATACTGAAGGGAAAACATCTCAGTAGCCTGTTTTCTTAATTCATTTTCAATGCTGAAATGTACACCTTTAGAAGAAAAAACAAATTAAATGTAGAGATGGAGCAAGGGTTGAATAATTTAGCTAAGAAAAAATGGTTTAACATTTGTTTTGAGAACTCATCCTGTTGAAAACTTAATTTTCTTCACCAAGTGACCTTCATTTAAAATGAGTTATTTTTCCAAATGTGTAATTGCACCGAATTGATACTGGAAATTTGATGTTTATTTTCAGAACGTTGGTAAATTTTAATAATAGGATGTTTTATAAAGACAATTTTCTACTCTTACTTAAAATTACTTGAATTTTGTATCAGGAAAATGAAATGGTGGCAGTATCTCTTTTACAGCTAAGGGTCTTAACTTGCTGTTTATTTTAAAGAAATCGGTTTAAAATATTCCTACTGTATTTACTGTTTGTAATTTAAGAAACTTGAAGCTAACTATCTCAAAGTCTACCGTGCCAAAATGCACAACATGTTGGAAAAACTTGTGAAAAATAAAGGGTAATTTTAAATTAATGTAACAGCTTTTACTTGACTGTATTAGGTAGTTTCTTTGCATGTTTCCATTGTTATTACAGAAATTATATTTACTGATGAATATTTTTAAAGGAACTGTAGATACGTTTAGATTGGAAGTTTCTCCAAGTGTCAGTTTTTGGCTTATTTACTCTGTTACTATCGAAATTATTTCTTTATATGAGTTGGTGCCTGTGTACCAAACATTGCATTACACTTTCAGAACAACCCCAGCAGGATGGATGTTTCTTGTTTTCTGTACCAACCTTCCTTTTTTTATACAGAGGCTTTTTGATGATCTAAGCAGTAGTTCACTTTTTACCTGCTAATATTTGAAGAAGCTTTATATCACATTCCCTAAACAGAAGCTTTATTTGGAGCTGAAAAGATTGGGAGAGGACATCAAAGATTATTCTTCTACTGAAAACAAGCCTGTCTGCTTATTTTCGTGCTCTCCTATTTTGAGGAATGGGTTGTAACTGTACTTAGTTATGCTGAAGCAAATACACAAAAATGTCGTAACTTGAATTATGTACTAAAATGGGCTGGCTTGAAAAGGAATGGCTTTTCACAGGAAGTTCTTTGCTTTCTTTTAATTTCTCTCTACACTGTCAACTTTTCTGTATTTCAGGCTAGTATTTGGAGATTGATATCCCTTGACTTTGTTTCCAGACATGGAACACCTCTGTCTTAGTGAGTGTCTCTCTCTCTAGCCTGTGCTTAGGCAAACTTTACAGATAAGAAAACCTCCAGGCCTTCAGAATGAAAGCAGCCTTTGTTGATCACCTTTTCTCAGCATTTGCCTGTGGCCTCTTAGGCTAACTCAGAACAGAATAATATTTTTACCACTGGATCAGTTACAGACAGTTTACTGTTTTCAGGACCTTTCTTGTAAAAAAAACCCACAAAAATACAATCCTGTAACACACAGGGGAAGTTCTTTTGCAGAATTTTTTTTCCCCAAGACTTGTATTTTGTAATTCTCAGTCACATTTGATTTTTTTTAATGTATATTTTTTCCTTCAACAAATATGAGGGCTTTGCTTACTGTTAATTTTCTATGTTTGCAACTATTAATGCACTCTGTCATGTAGTGACATGTAATGCTACGTTTACTGTGCTGCACATGTATTGGAAGGGAAAATATGTTCACCATGCTCATGTTGCTAAGATTCTCTCTTGTTTTTTCTTCTAATGAAGTATTTGCAAAGGCTGACAACTGCCTTTCAGGTGGACGGCAACATGTGTGGAAGCGTCCTCATTAACTTCTTAGGAACTGACAGTTACCAGAAAAAAATTTGTTCTTAACAGTTCACCTGAATTAGTTCTGAAAGATTTGCTGTACTGTTAGCTTGTGAGTATATGAGCTCACACAGGCTAAACAGAATTGTCACTGTTAGGAGATTAATTTTCATAACTTCTTTTAAAAGCACTTAAAGACTCTTGTGTCTCCTAACAAAGTTTGTTTTGGGGCATAGAAGATACATGCATCAGCAGGAAAGCAGTAACCTAAGTTCCAGCAGTGTATGAGAAACCTTGGGAGTACAGGGACATAAAGGTGCTCTGCAACAGATGAGACATAGTAAAGTATTTGATTTGTTCTGCTTTCATCTAGCTTTATTTTTCACTGCTAAGTACTTGAAGAGACTGTGGTGTAGGTAAGAGATGAGAGAGCAGTAAATGGGCAAGAGATTTCTGAATATTTTTAACCATAAGGAGATTGAGTATAACTTGGGTTTATTTCATATTCATGAACTGTTCCAACTCTACTCCTAAAAAATGTTCAGGACATTTGGTAGTATTTGACACATTTAATCTTTAACATCACTCTACAACAAGTAATTCCAATATGTATTTGCCACTTCATTCTTTTTCCCAAAGGACTACTGTTCCACTCTTACTGTGAGCTGATAGAAATAAGGCTATGACAAGCCCCAAAAGAAGATAGATTTTCAGTGAGGTGCTAATAATGAAATCTATTTGATTATGCATTTTTCTTCTGTAATGGCTTTGCCCCCACATCTACTGTATTCATGGAATAAATGTTAATTCAACACAGGGCTTCCACAACAGCTTCTCTTTTGCAGCGTGTAAGAAATAAGGAGACAAAGACATTTAAAGACACAGAAGAGTCTAGAAAGGACCCTTATAATTCCTTCCTCTCGTGTATGTACTAGTTTTGCTTCTGTTTTTCTGCTTGAAAGAATTTGTTCAGATTTTTCTTTTCAGCTACTGCAATGAGCTTTTTAAAGAATATATACATTTTAGTTTCCTTTGATTTATTTCTGATATGGTCTTCAGTAGATTCAGTTCTGAAAGAAGTAAGTATTTTTTGAATCTTCATTTCCCTGAATCCTCCCTTTCTTTCATGGCAGAGTAGACTGCTCTGCTATTTCTGTGAGCGAAAGGGAAGACAATGCCTGTCTCAGCAGCCTGATGTGACTTAGGTGTCAGATAAATTACTTGACTTTTATTATTTTTTTTTAATTATGGGATTTTTTTGATTCCATAGCAGAGCATGAATTAGAGGGCAGAGCCTGTATAAAATGCATTTGTAGAATTGATATTGGCAGTTCTTAGAGCTGAGATGTGCACTAGTAGAGTTAACTCTAGAGTTGCAGGAGTAAGTAATTAATTTATGACTGCCAGGAAGTCCCAGTTGTTCTGTTTCTTCCCTCTAGCTGCTGCCAAGAAAGATGGTCTCTGACAGAAAGTTAGTTTCCAGCCAACACTGAAGTGGAAATGAGAATTGATGGTGCAGGATTTTGTTGTACCCAAATGGTAGAACTGTCACTTCAAATGGCTTTCCAATGTGGTTACCCAAATACTTTCTGTATCTTAATACAAAAAGTTATTCTGGATCTAATGAAGCAGATAGTCTTGCTCAGCAGTACTGAAGAACATTGTTCTTGTATACAAATCAAATGTTAAACACAATTGGAAAGAGATGCTTTTATCTTCAGGGAAACATTTTATTTGCTAGTTGTATTCCTTTTTTCTTTCTGTAATTATCTTCCCATTTGACAAAGCTTTTAAGATTTATATAAATGCACCGCACTTACAGGATGATAGCTGTCTTTCAGTGCATTTTGGGGCTGGGGGGAGGGTGAAATGGGGGGGGGGATGGGTCAAAGGTCAGGAACGTTCAAAATTTAGCCCATGGAATTGCTTCCTTCTGCAGCTATTGGCACAGAGCTGTGCAGTGTGTTCCTATGGCACCTTGATCCTAAACTAACAGGAGATCTGAGAAGCAGCTGATATCCTGGTGTGATGCTAAGGTTGCTAAATGTAGAGAGATGATCATAATTTTCTTTTTCTCTTGGTAATTTATTGCTTTTGGAAAGTTAGTTTTCTGGATTGAGCTTTGCTTCAGAAAAGCTGTTTTGGCTGTGTTTAAAGCAATGCCCCTCAGGATTATTTTGCACAAGAATCAAATGTAAGATCAGCTATCTAATAAGGGCATATTTGTCTTAACATATTTAATAGAGTAGGGACACAGTTCAAAAGTAGGATTTCAGTCAGCATGGTTACAGCCTTTATTGGCATCAGCGCAACTTCAGAAGTAGCAAAGCTGAGAGCCTGGCCAGCATGGAGAGTGTTGGCTATATCACAGGCAGTGCTTTGGGGCAATGCCATGCCATCTAGGTAGTCAAGAAGACTGCATTTTCTTGAAAGAGCTTACTTGTGTTTTGGGTCCTGAATATTGTTCCCTTTGCGCTTGCCTGCTCCACTTACTACTGGTTTACAGTTGTTGAATCTCTCAGAGTGCCTGAAGTTGGCAAGGGAGATGCATAGTTGCATAGTAAAACATTTATTCAGGAACAAGTCTTTTGGCTTGAAGCCAGATTTATTCTACTTCCAAGATTTTTGATTAGTTGTGAAAGGAGTTGCTCTGCTGATGGCTTTGCACCATTTTGTTTCCCCACTCTTTTGGGAGTGGGGAGCGGAGAGAGGAGGAAGGTAGCAGACCAAATTTAGTACAAGCTACTTCCTTACTACAATGTCTGTAGTACAGACAGGGCATGAAAACATTGCATTTTCACAGCTTCAGTTAGAATGGCAGTTAATGTGAGCAATACTTTGAGCCTGTGAGATGGTTTACAATACTTAATACCTTAAGACATCAGGACTTACCCTTCAAAGTGGGCTTGACTAACACATCAGGCTTTAAGCTGTCACAGTCTTGGGCTGCTAATCTCACAACGTACAGTCATCCACTGGTGGTGTGTGAAAAGGAGGTTTGCAACCTTACTGTTTTCCACTTTGTTTCTAGAGCAGTAATTTTCAGTTTTAAATTAAAACATATTCTTCCAAGCATATAAAGCAAATTATCTTCTCCCTGTAGTATAGCAGCAGAACTAACAGAATAACTGCTTAGGTCTTTGTTCCTTAAAGTAACTTGATGACTGTTAACAAGTGTTACTCTTCTGCAATGGGAAGGTGTGTCCAACTGCTGTTGTTAATATCTGAATGATAGGTCTTTCTCCATCCTCCTGTGGCAGCAGTGAGGATGGAGAGATGGAGTTGGTGAGGGTACCCGAGAGAGCGAGCTGCATCCTGCTGCGGTCCCTGGTTGCACTCAGCACACTGATTACGGAGAAATTTGGGCTTTGCTGCATAGTTGGATCCAACTTAGTTGCCTCCAGGATGTGTATAAAGGGCTTGGAGAAAACAGAATGTGCTTCGTAAGGATGAACTCCTCTGATATTTTAGCTCCTGAATTCTAGTAAGTCTTTGAGCTTACAGGAGATGAGGATTTTGGGGGGGTTAACTTGTTTTTTCCCCAGAGACTTCTAACTTGGACATGGTGGTAATTGAAGGCATTTCTCTAAGAAGTGGTATCCCCTAATGAGTTTCAAGTCCCAAAAGCACAAGGCCATTGCAGCTTTTTAAAGGAATGTTCTCCAGCATGAAGTAAACACAATGCATGAGAAGTTGATGCAGAAAGTATTAAGTATAAGGTACCAAAAGCTAGCTTTTATTTTATCTTTGGAAGCACTGGGTAAATGTAAGAGGTGGGCAGGTGTACAATGCAACAATGAACTTCTGGCACAGCCAAATTTAGAGACTTGTCACCTCTGAATCACTTTTGCAAACTGTGATTCACCAGGGAGCTATTTCAAGCATTTGGTCATTCTTTAAAACGCATACCATGTAAAGTAGGACAGGTCCTGGTATATAAAATAGTGTTTTGCCTTCAAATTTCCAGATCTGACTGTCTAAGGCTTGTCTTTGCTGTGCTGTCATGAATTTTAGAGTGGAGACCTTAGTAGCGTTACTTGCAAAAAGAGGAAATTCTCAGTTCTTGCACTTCAATCGCATGCATTAATCTGCATGAAGCATTTTGGCCATATGAGATATGAACTTTTTGTTCTCTTAGACTCCTTGCCCATGCCCCCATCACTCAAGCATACACGCGCATGTCGCTTTCTATCCAGACTGTGCCCCCTTCGTGTCTCATGTGTTTGCCAGATGTCAGCTTTCCAGCAGGGACAAAAAAGAAAAGCATGGGTGGCCAATAGCTTTCGCATAAATGCAGGCAGGAGCAAGGAAGGCAGAGACAAGGGATCTTTTATTTTAAAGTGTTATTGAAGTGTAAATTTTAAACTGCTGCTTCTGTGGTAGTGAAAGATGCCTTAGGATCAGAACTAGGGAGCTATTACATATCAAGGGTATAACTGAGATATGCTCTGTAGAAAAGCATAGATGTTTCCCGATTAAACTTTTTTCTTGTAGTTTATACAGCCAGTGGGATGAGATGGATACAGAGGGCCACTGGTGAGTGCAGTTTCTTGGATCCCGCAGGCAAGCCTTTCATCCCGACTTGCGGCATCGCTGGTGGCTGTTGGAGCAGGTGACCGCTGTAATGTTTCACTGTTGTGATGTGTATTTGGTGATGGCTTTTTAGTCTTCATCTCATTATTCATCAGCGTGTGTGTGTTGGTTTAACCCCAGCTGGCAACTAAGTACCGCACAGCTGCTCGCTCACTCCCCTCAGCTGGGACAGGGGAGAGGATTGAAAGGGTAAAAGTGAGAAAACTCGTGGGTTGAGATAAATACAGTTTAATAGGTAAAGCAAAAGCCACGCACACAAGCAAAACAAACCAAGGAATTCATTCCCCACTTCCCATGGGCAGGCAGGTGTTCAGCCATCTCCAGGAAAGCAGGGCTCCATCACCCCTAACGGTTACTTGGGAAGACAAATGCTAACCCTAATGTCTCCCCTTCCTTCTTCCCCCACCTTTATATGCTGAGCATGATGTTGTATGGTCTGGACCACCCCTTGGGTCAGTGGGGGTCAGCTGTCCCGGCTGTGTCCCCTCCCAACCCCTTGTGCCCCCCCAGCCTGCTCGCTGGTGGGGTGGGGGGAGAAGCAGAAAAGGCCTCGGCTCTGTGTGAGCACTGCTCAGCAATAACCAAAACATCCCTGTGTTATCAACGCTGTTATCAGCACAAGTCCCAAACATAGCCCCACACTAGCTACTGTGAAGAAAATTAACTCCATCCCAGCCAAAACCAGCACAGTGTATATGAACACAAACCCATGCTTGATCTTTTCCATAGCCTCGCTGTATCTTGGTGGTGTTCTGCAAAGAGGATTTTTTTCATTGTGCTGCTCAGACTCAAAAAAAGTGTTTCCCTTATTCTGAAAATTATGGCGCAAAGAAGAGTACACAGGCAAGGCTTGATTTTTCTCTAAATATCACTGACACAAAGGGAATATGAACTTTCCATGAATTAATTGATCCATATTAGTTGTTCAAATGTCAAAATAGGAAAATGAGATGTTCTTTAGCTGAACACAAAGGTATGGAAAATGCTGTGCATTTTTCATCATTAGGTAGACATAATCTACCTGAAGTTGGATAACACAGATGTGAAAGGATGAATTGAGATACCAGTATGTTTCCAAAATAGCTGTGCAGGTGTTCTTGAAATGATGTTTGAGCAAATAAATGGATCTGTTTTTGGCAAGTTGTTCCTATTCTTATTTACTTTTAGTCTGAAGGGAACAAAAGAACATTATAAAGCTATAGCAGCATTCAAATGGTGGGAATCAGAAGCTCATAAAAAATAAAAATAAATTGAGATTATATTGCAGAGGAGAGGAAAACTTTGCAGCCATTAAGACAACAAAACTACTCCCTACATTGAGTATTTTATGACCAGAACCCTGAGGAGGCACTTAAGGAATGTCATCAAAATACTGCAGCCTGAAGACCTATTTTTATTTTTATACAAATTTAACTTTCTTTAAAAGTAATAAAAAAAAAAAAAATGGAAATTGCTCCTAGTTGCAGATTTTCTTCCTGAAGGGTCTTTTTTTTCATGTACAACCAAAAATGAGAGATACCATTAAAGCATATGTATTCAAAAGTAAGGCCAAACTTCTAATCTAGTCATCATTCCTTAGCTGAGAAGCTCCCAGCATGCAATACTGCATGTAGCTCTAATGCCTACCAGGTCTCATGCCTGGCATTAGAAGTCCGTGGCAAGTAAGTTATTCAGAGTTAACGTGAAAAAAAATAGGCAAGTATAGAAACAGGTGGGTTTTTTTGAGAGTTTTCATGGAGGAATTGAAACTGACTGCATTTGTGAATGCAAATTGCTGATGTAAGTATTACTTTCCAGTAGAATGAGTGTTTGTGTACAGCTTCGAAGTGTCCTTTGCTTGCAGGTACCTAAGAGCTGATAACAACTTTGCAAAATACTTATACCTGAAGTGCTAATTTATCTACTTCCTGCAAAGCAGGTGATGCTATTTTATATTGAGACCACTGGGGCCAAGGATTGAGAGGACATACGTCCACCATTCTGTTCTCTTGGTTTTACTGGGCAAGCTCCACATTTAGGATAAGACAGTTGTTGAATGAAAGACTTATCTGAAATCTCACCTGGCTCTTACAGTTTGGAATTCAAGATATCTTCCTTGCGTACGGGGGTGACTGAAGCTTTCCTTGTCTTGGTATGTTGGAAATCCAGCCAGAGCTCTCTTTCTGATGCATTTCTTGTGAACCTTTAGGAGCAGGCTGGCAATTGTAGGGTAGCACCAGGGCTTGACGGGACACCGAAGCAGAGGCACTGAGACAGAGCAAAGCCCCTGGAAGAGAGGAGGCTGATAGCATACTCTGTGGTTTTTCCACATCGTTGATCTGGGGTGTTTTACTACACCTTTTGCGGGGCGGGGGAGGCGGGGAATGGATTGGCTTTGTTGTTTTCTTAACTTGGGAAACGAAGGAAGCTAATATAGTTCTTGAGCAGTGTAAGTCACTAGAACTATAGAAATGTGTCAACACGAGAAGTGAACACTTCTTTTGTTCAGGGAAATGGATGAAAATACATAATCTGAGTGTTCAAATATGAAGAAATTCCTGTTGACAAAGTATAGGAGGTCTGCAGTAAGCAAAGCTTATTCTTTTTGCTAGAAATGCCCTTACAGAATTATTTTATTTCTTCAGATAATGGAGTTAAATATGCCCAAAGTAAAACTGCAGCTCTTTGCTAATGCAAAAGGAATTGGTCTTGTAAGGCTGAAAAATATTTTCTTACTTCACAAAGAAACTTTAGAGAAGGATACCCTTGCGTTTATTAGAAGTAACTCATACATAAATACCACTACTGCATAGTTACTTTTATTTTATAAATGTAGGTTGGTTTTTCTTTCCCATATGAAAAATACTGCTTCTGCTCCTCAGTTTTTGATGTGCTTATCTTCAAGCTGAAGATTTTATGTGCAGCATGCTGTATTGTAGTGCTGCTACTTTACTTCAAAAACAAGCCAAGGAAGGTCTTTCAGATGGAATGTCTGCCACAGAATATTTGCTCATGACAAAAACTTATAGCAAACTTGACTGGATTTTTAACTTTTCTCTTTTAAATATCTAAGAAGAGATAAGAGTGTTTATTACTAATCATAAGAATATTTTCCTTTCATTAACGAAGCTTGCAGATCCAAAAAAAACTACTGAAGAAAACTGGTTTGAAATTCAGTTTTGCTTTTCACAAGGAAAGAAATAAAACTTTTTTTTTTTATAATGGCACCAAGTGATTGTATACGAAGTAAAGTTATAAATCTTCATGCATAAGAAATAAGTTTAGAAAAAGTGCAAGGCAGTGGAATGGAGTAAGCTAGCAACAACATTGCATATCATGGTCTAACAATCATGGGAAAAAGAGCATCAAGCATAGTGTCTTTTTTCAATCCAGTTGCCAAGCTATTATGGACAGTGAAATATATTGATCATGTCAGAAGTTAGCAGATACTCTCCTGTCTTTTATTTTGTGTTCAAAGGGCCAGAAAGCCCAACAAACATATCTGCTGTCTTTTGTCACATTTGGTCAGCTGAAACACTGAGGATTATTCATAAAGCAACTAATAGGGAATCCTAGGTTCCCCCCACCCCAACTTAAGTTTACTCTTTGTTTCCTTGTCAAAAGCTTTTAGATAACTGTGATTCTTTATTTTTTTAATTTACTGTGCTGCCTTCTGTCTGTGTCACTTGGTGGAATGTCTCATGGTACAAGCAGAGTACTAAGGCATGGCATCTCTCCCTACTTTGTGCCAACTTCTTTCTTGAATCCAGTATTTTCCTAAATGCCTGTGGTCCACTGGTAAAGCAATTACAGAGATGCCTGCAGTCCTTCCTTACCACTTTGTCAAACACTTCACTTCTTTCAGATTCCTGGAAATTGGTTGTAGATACAGAGCTGCTTTCTCTGTTCCCACCTGGCTTTAGTTCAGCATGTTGGTAGCCCTCTGTATAAAATGAATCTTGATAAAGAGAATATTTATCCTTTTCAGCTAGCTTTCCAACCTCCTAAGTTTTGAATTATGAATGTTTTTCTTTGTAGTAGAGTGTTGTGGGAAAGGAGAAAACACTCCAACAACACAGCCAATACCATTGGCAATATAAATGCTACTTAAATGTGAAGTATGGTTTCTTCATGTTATGCTTCTCCAGGCTCCAGTTCCTCTCTTTGTCTCTCTTCTTCAGTTCAGAAATAAATGTATTCAAACCAAATGCCAAAGAAAAACTTTCCTTTCCTTTTTAGAATAGCAATAGGTTCAGGACTATGTAAAGACTTGCATAGATAGTGGACTAGTGGCTTTGCACAGTGTCAATCTTGTACTTACTTATCACTCAGGAAATAATTTGAAGGAGTATTGTAACTCTCTGAATTGAACTGCTGCCCTCTGCAAGTTGGAGTGCATTATGCTTCGATTAAATGATAACACATGAAGCTCAAAGAAAGCCCTCTGCAATATTTAATGGTGCTTTCTGTGCTCATTTTCCTTAGAAGTTGGGGCAGAAGGCTATTAAAAATCTCAAATTCACTAAACTTAAACCAAGAATAATAGCAGCAAGAAAAATTGCTTATAATTTAGGGGTGAGTTTTGGGTAGTCCCACAATGACCTTCTGTCTGCTAAGCTTCTGGTCATTTATTCTGCTATCTTGGGTATGTGTTGAGTAAATATACCACAACATAATTTAATTCATTTGGTGGTTACTTAAGGCTGCTTGCAAGCATAATCTTAAAAACTCTGTTAAATAAAAAGGAAATAACAGTAATTTTAACACAATTAAAATAGCACTATGTATGAACAATAAAATAGTGAGATCTGTTTTGGGACCATGCCTGCAAATTGCTGAATTTCTGCACATCTGACTGAAGGTTCTTCTTGGAAATAACCTTTCTCAATTTGATTTCATGATATGTCTGTGGTATAAACTCACTTCTGTAATTTGCTGGGGAGGTCAAAGTATTTAACCTAGTTAATAAAAGTATGAGCAAACAGAGACAGTGGAAAGAAAAACCACTCTGCCTTATGTATATACTTTTTTGCCTGGTGAGTAGAAGTTGAAGATAGAATAGTGCCTTTATACTCTGTCTGCCATCCTGTGGCCAAAATCGAATTTTACAGATGCTTATTAAAGACAGGATGGGGTCTGGATAATAGAAATTAGGATAGACAAAATAACTGCAAAAATACTTAAACATAATACTTAAGATACAGTTTTAGAATTCAAGTCTAATAATATGTTCACATTTGGGCAGTGTGTGTTTGTATGTGTATACCTAATAAACCTTGAAAAATACTTGCATACCCAGATTTTTAGGTAGTGCTTGCAATTTATAACCTGAGAGAGGATGAAACAGTGTCTGGTACTAGAGCGGTACTTGTATAGCCTTTCATCTAAATGCATCCAAGTATTTTGCAAGTAGATGGGAAAATTGAGGCTCAGAAAAACATTTGTTCATACTGTTTGGCAACAGATATGGGAAGAGGCTGCAGAGTCTCAGTTTGCAGTCTTGGCTTTGACCTCCAGCTGAGTGACTCAGTAGCCAGATGAGCATCCACGATTCATCCGACCGCCTTCCCGGCAGCCTTGCTCGAGTCTGGGGGTGGCGGGATGGGAGGGGGCTGCGAGGAGGGACATGCTTCAAATACCAGACGGAGCTCTGTGCCAGCTCCGTGTGCAGAGCAAAAAGTAAGACAAAACTTTACCAACAAGCTGATGTCTAGTGTGGGTTCTCTTCCCTGGTCCTATTCTCTGCCTTTCTAAAAATGTCTTCTGGTATGAAACCAAAACCTCCCGGACTGTAGGAGCCAAGAGTGACGCCAGCCAACGCGATGCCGTGGGAGCATCTCTTCCCTTCCCTTGTCTTGTCTGTGGGGAGCTCTCCACCTCCCTGTGCCACACACAGTCTCTCCTGCACCTGGCACTTAGGCACTCGTTTGACATTCTAAGGAAATGTTATTTCTGACTCTTATGCTGTTGTTTGAGTATTAATATATAGGGCCTGTGTTAATACATGATGGAGCAAATAACTTGTTTTCCTGGATGTTATTTGGATGTGCCGTTTCTGTATGGCGCATGTGGTAAGTGTGAAGTACCTGGAAAGGTAGGACCCCTTTTCCAAGCCTTTCTGCTAATTATTTGGATGTGAGAAAATAACTGTTATCTCCCAGAACTAAAAGTAAAATTTCATTTTTTTTTTTAAAATCCCTTATTGTTCCAAAGATTGAAACTCTGATTATTTTGTTTTTTTGGTTTTATTTTGTTTTGATGTCTCCAGTCCGTACCAAAACACTGTCAAGTATTTCAAGTGACCACTGACATGTATGTTTGATTGTACCTTGGCAAAGCCAGGTCAAAAAAGATTATAGAACTTAAAACTATATTAAAAAAAAAATCTGCACAGAACCATTTCTTCAAGTCTTTTAAAAAACAAGAGGTAGATGGATAGAGCCATTTTCATCAGCTCTAGTTTGATGGGTTTGCCTGCTGATTTTAATCAAGTAGGAAAAATTTAAATGGAAACTTTGTATACTTCAGTGAGTATATTAACTGGTTATGTTGTTTGTAGGCTGCAGAGGAAAAGACAAAATGGAAAAATGTTTTACATTTTACACCTTAAAACTGTAAAATGCTTGGGCTATTATGTTTTATAAATATTCATTGTTAATAATAATTCCATTTCCCTTAACTGCTGTGGACTAGATCTTGAGCTTCTGACTCTGATAGCACAAAGGTTTCACTTTCTATCTCATAAATTCTCTGTTGGCAAAGTTCAATTGTTTCAATGTAATTTTGTTGTCAGAGGAAGTCATTATCAGGAGAAGAGGCAATTTCTTAGTGAGTAAAGCCAGTTTGAGTTTTTTGGATTGGCGTTTGAATTTATGGATGTGACAGATCAGAGAATACAACTGCAGAATTGTTTTCCTATTAGAAGTTATTAGCTCCCTCTTCTATGTGAGCAGAAAAGTTACAGTTTTGAACCACATGGAGCCTTTTCATGTTGTGGGATTTCCTTTCTAAATATGGTGAGTGGGAATAGCATTTTTAAAATACTAACTGGAAAATAAACTCCTAAACTAGTCTTAAACTCTAATGCAGCAAAAAATCTGTATTTTGTTTGGTGGTTACTTAAGGTTCTGCTCCTTCTAAATGCAGACTAAACCCCAAAGGACCATAAAGGGTTAAGAACCTTCTTTCCTATAAGAACGGAAAATGTAGCAAGTATCTTTGTAATTGTCCAGGGATTTCTGTGGTTGCTTGTACTGAGTCAGGTTAAAGCAGACTTCTGGGGCGAGGGTGAAAGAACAGCTTTCTTTAAAAAGAAAGCAGGTTGCTGGAAATACACAGGTACATCGAGTTGCTCTTGTGCCACGTGTCAGCCCTGTTTCACAAATCCCATGGTGCTGGTCTTTTCCAGTGTCCTGCTGGATGCCCTGGTTATCCTATGGCACTCTTCAACCACAGCTGGGCTGTCAGCTGGCTAAATCATGCTGTGTTTATCTTAAGAGGTCATTCTTGGCCAGGAATGAATACAGATCTGAAAATCCAGATAGTTTTGAAAGTACGAAGCCGTTCTGGAGAGACCAGGCTTTCATTGCATCGGTGGAAAGTTTAGAGATGCAGAGTGGACTCGGTGCACGTGTGGGGCTGCGGGGCGGTCGCTGGGAGACCTGTTTGTTTTCATGGCTCTGCTTTCGCTCAACAGCCGTCCCTGCTGCAGGAGGGAAGGAGGAGGCGCGGACGTGAGGGACGGGAATGATGCACCACTGCCAGAGGATCCGCTTCCTCTATCACCCATGCAGCTTGGTTGGACTCAGGTGACATGGCTGGCAAGCAACAACAAAAACGTCCTGTTGCCATTTTTAGTCCTGACTGACATTTATAGCATCAGGCGCAGAAGATGTTCCTCAGCTCTGAGTGAATGAAGCCTCTAAATCAAGAGCTCTACAGCTGCTAATAAGGCAGCTGCTTACTCATCGGATCTCGCCTCCTCGCAAATTCTTCACATCGCTGGTCAGGTTTCATTTCCTAGATGTATGGAAAGTATATATCCATCAAGGAAGGTGCTATTAAGGACAAATAAATGTCTACGTGTAGTATATTTTATTTGAATTGTCATTTGGGTGAAGGCACTTTCAGAAATGGCTTTTTAACTGGAAAACTGTGCTAGAGCTGAAGTGATTCCGAGGAAGAATGAAGCCTGTGAAACTTGCTTTGAGCAGGGCTGGAAAGAGGCAGTAATTTGTCCCTTGCTCCATTATATAATTTGACAGTAGGTTAAAAGTGCTTTCAGCTGCAGAACCAGCTCTTCCAAAAGCAGTTCGTATGGACAGCAGATTTTCCTGTGTCCTGACTTTTTGTGAGGGGTACTGGCTCCTGTATTTGCAGCCCATGAGGAAGAAGCTCAGCTCGAAGGTGTGTGCCAAAGCTTGTCCCTGAGGACGCAGACCATGAGCCCTGCTTGCAGCTGGGTAGTGGGCTCTCCCCACCCCGACGGGACCCTCAGCATCCTGCAGAGCGGCGTTGGGAGCTGGGAAATGGAAGCCAAGCGATGGGTTGGCAACATGCATCTCTCTGTCTTTTTATAAGACGTTACAAACCTGCATTTTACTGGCTCTCGCTTTCTACCTCACAGAACAGAGTAAATATTTGCGCAGCATCTCTGTCCATCTAATATTTGGAAGTCTGCCCTGAAGGGGTGCATGTGCAAGAACTGGCCGGGCAATAAGGAGCAATGTTTCTGTTGAAGTTAAAGCTGCTGCAGGAGAGTCAAAAGTAGTTTGTTTTTTTTTCTTCAGAAACAAGCCCCAGCAAAATTACCTTTTCAGATTTGCTTTAAAAATTTCCCTCTGCTTCAACATATTTTCTTTGCCAGCTGGTCTCTGGAATTCATTTAAATTCTTTGTGTCAGCAGCCACTGTAGCCTAAGCATTAATGTAAGTTTCCAGTGGCTTTCATTAATTTGACTCTTTGCATTATCCTGATGCTTAATCAACAGATCAATTGTGGCAAGAAAGATTTCAGAAATTTGACTTTGTTTGCCAGCGTGTGGTAACTTCTGATATAAACTTGGTGATTGTTAAGGAAAAATAGTGTCTCTCACAGGCTTTATTGGTCAGATGTATATGAATGTTGATTATGCTATTTATTGTGTAGATCTCAGCTGACTGCATGCTAATCAGCTTTTTCCTTAGCTAGTCTGGAGTTGCTTTTCTAGCAGTTTCTTCTTTCCTCATTCCCTAGCCACGTATGTACTTTCTCTCCTAGTCTTTTATTCTACACAGATGCTCTGTTGATGATCTTTGAATACAGGCAGGGAAAAGCCCCTTGTCATTAATTTTTTTTTTAAATTTTTTTTTCCCCCCCTCTTTGGCAGTGAGACATTTGGCCACGTCTCCATGTTCTCTTCCTACCAATATTGCTTCCAGATGTTTTCTTGGTGCTTCTTTCTCGTTTGCATTTGGATTGTCGCTTGATCATTGGCACTCTGTTTTTGAGAGGGAAGCCTTTGACTTGGTAACAACTGGACATGAACCCAAGCCGCAATTGTCTGACCTCAGCTTCCTCAGTTTGAGGTTATGTTTGGATTTGAGATGTTGGTTTGGCCTATAGCAACAGTCAAACCCAGCCACAAAGTTCATTTCTGAATTCAGAGGTGGATTTTGCCAAGGATCCAAGACTACACAACTTATTGCTTCATGTTGACTACGTGTAGAGTCAAACTCTATTGCTTAATATTTAACCCCCTTTTTTGTTTGGAACAATGCTATGGGCAACTTACATCTTCAGTGAAAATAAATGACCTGGAAATCTGAGCTTGATGTGATTTTGCTCCAGAGTGACATAAATATCATCTCAGGAAGGAAGGCTGGAAGTGAGACCATCTGTCCCTGAGGTTTGCAGTGACCCTGGCACAGACCTGAGCTTTGCTGCTCTAATAAAAGGAATTGAAGCTCAGTTTCTTCCTGTGGCTGTGTCAAACACCTTTTCCTTCTCTTAGCACTGTGCAGGTCCTGGAGGAGTCTCGGGGGAGTCAACCTTGCTGGAGTGACAGCCATGACAGCACTATAAATAATTCTCTAGGGGCTTTGATGTAGGAAGAATTATTAATTAATTAATTGAATTTAATTAATTTAAATAACAAAAGAAGCCCTACTACCCTGTGTTCCTCGTGGCTCTCACTACTCGTGCATCACGCACAAGAAAAGGAGTATGGTCTTTCTTACATAGCCCAGGTACTCCCATCCTGTCTCCTGGCTGTTGCTTCAGGCTTGAAGAGGCCAGTTATTAGCTTCCCACTCTTTAAGTGCCATCTGTGTTTCACAAGTCACTGGTTTTGGAGCATTTCCTACCTCCTACTGGTGGGGAATTTGCCCCTTTATCCCATCCTTAGGAAATGGAAGACTAACTGGAGACCAACCTTACTATGTGCCATCCCCGAATCAATTCAGCCATAGTTCAGAATTCAGATGGGTCCCAAATTCAGTCTGTTACAGAAATAGGGACCTACAGTCCCCAAGTGACAACATGGGAAGTGTCATATGAGTAACAAGCACTTAACTGTATTATAAGGAGGCTGTTGCAGACAAATCCACCCCAGCCTAGGCAAGAGAGAGGCCTTCGTCAAATTGGAAGCAAAAATGACTTATGCCTGGGGGTCCTCAAGACTGAAACCCCCATTGTTGGGCACCCGTACTGTCAGGAGGCAAAGGATGAAGAAAAAACCACTCCGCCGTTCAAACCTGCTGAAAAAATTAAAGAATAGTTTCTTGTTCCAGCAAACTTCATCTATCACCTCTCTTCCCTCAGCTGGAAGAAAGTCAGCATAAATACCATATTGTAAGCTGTGCCTAATTTGGCAAGATGCAGATGTTTATTCCTATGACTGACCTGGAGCAGACTTGTACCAAAAGTAGCCCAGAAGCATTAAATCTGGAGAATAATGTTACACTTACATGATTCCCAGGGACTCAGCTCACCTGTGCTTACCCTGTCTCAGCTGGAAAGGCGCGGACCGTGCGTGCATTTCTCTCAATATGGCCAAGGCATGAAGAAACAAACTCTCCCCTGTTTCGGCCCACAGGAGGGCAACATCGAGCTGCAGCTGAAGCTAACAGGCTTTGCCAGAGCAGGTGTACAGTTTACTAATTTAAGAATTAATGAATTGAAACGAATTAGCTAATTTAGAAATGTTATAGATTATGTCTATTAGTGGTGTGTCGGTCTGCATTCATTCTGACTTTGTGTTTGGTTGTATTTGTGGTTAATCTGTAATTGTCCTAAATTCTCATTGGCCACAGATGACAAAAGCAATGTGTTGTAAAGAATAAGGCAAAGTTGTTTGTTAGATCGTAGCTCTGTTCTTTTTCATCATACTTCTCTTCCCAAACTGTATTGCATAGTTAAGTGTTGCATTGAGGAGAATGGACTATTAGGATTATGATTTTGAATTGTGGAGTAACCTAAGAGTACACCTCTGTCAAGGACTACGTTACAAGGATTGCAGGCTGAGAATTGTGTGATACTGATGGTTTGAAGTTCAGTTATTTGGGCAGCATACCAGCTGCAGTGTTTATTGCAGGTGGTTTTCAGGAGTCTTAGTAGTATAGCAAATGTAGCTTCACGAAGGGTTCCTGTTTTGCGATAACCTGTAGTCTCCATAAACTCTGATCACAGTCTGGAGCTAGATGCTTTGGGAGGCTTAGAAGCCTTACTCTGGAAGAGCTGAGAAATGAGGTAGATATGCCAGATCCTAAGAGGCTGAGAAGCCAGATCAGAGGGAGCTTGGCACTTATGCTTTCTGAGACTTTGGACATGTGATGTTTTCAGGTTGCAGCCAGTTACTAAAATAAAGCATTTCTTCCTCTGTACAGGTAACAGAACATGCTAGAAATAGTAAGCAAGAGCAAAGGCATATCAGGGCAGGAATGGGAGCAGGTGTTTGGTACCTTTGCCTGTGTTACTGTGCAAGGGTGAGTAGGCTCAGAGCTGGAGCATGGCAGAGCAGTCCAAGAATCATGTGCAGCAGTCTGCCTACCTCAAAGCTCTAGGCTAACCAAGTGCAATGAGAGCACCGAGCATCGTGCTGGTACGTGAAAGGGTGCGGAGACCTTCAGGAGGGTGAGACGAACAGGCTGCTCCAAGCACGGGATCTGTGAGCTGTGGCCTCAGGCTGGATGAAGAGGTCAGGACTGAGGTGTTTTGCTTTTTTTATTATGGGTATATAGAGACCTCTTTATTGTTATTGCCACAAACCTTTGTGTAGATGAAATGGGGGAGAATAGTAAAGAATAAATGGCTAAAGACTTAGTAAGGAGGTGCCTAAGGAGGTGCAATATGCAGGGGCTTACTCTACAGTCTGGTACCCATTTCCACCAGAGGATGCTGAGCCCCAGGTGATGGCTGAGCTGGTAGTGAGAGATAAGGAAGAGAGAGAGAGCCGGTGACTGCAACAGGGACATCACAAACCTTTCTTCAAGCCTCACCCCTGCTGTATCCCTTTGGCTGGCAAAGCTGTTTTTGCCAGGGGAATTACCAGGGTGCCTGAACTTTCAGGCCTTTTTCTGCAAGGGTGGTGAAGACCCAGGTGGAGGTTGTGGTGTACCAGGCACTAATAAAATTGGTGTTACTAACCAAGATGATCTGGAGGGATAAAGATGAATTTATTTAGTAGAAGTGGTGTCTTTTATTAGACTAACTGATCAGGTTAGTCAGGTTGATGGAGCTTTCAGGTTTTACGCCCATACTGCATGGTTGTTAATGGTATGGTTAAGAGATCTTCATTCAGGCGCTTTGCAGTCTCATAGAGAAAACATGTTGCCAATTCAAACAAAATTTATAGTTTGGAAGCTTTTTTTCACCCCCCAGCCGTATAAGGTAAAAGCATTTTTGAAAGTGAAAACCAGGAGCCTGTAACAAGGCATGGATTTTGTGCCAAGTTCCATGGTTCTGCACGTGGATAATATTCGAAATCCCTTTTTAATGTTCCAAGCAGGAAAGAATGAGCTAGGACTCCCTCCTGCCCCCCCCTTTTTTCTTTTTTTTTTTTTTTTTTTTTTTTTTTTCCTGGGGCCTCCCATGGTATATTGACATATACTAAAACAGCTTTGACAGGACATTATAGATGATGGATTGGTGTGTAAAGGATACCTTCTAGTATTTCATTAGAAAAGTAATTGTTTGGATGTGTATCACTTCTAGTTTAGCCAGAGGCAGATATATAGTTTCATATAGCTAGTAAGATTAATTCTCTGTGGATTGCAAGATTGCTAGTTTCCCAAAATGTCAAAGACTCAAAAAAACTTCAAGTAGAAGAACAGGCCTGTGTCCATTTTGCTCTTTATCAGCAAATGCCCTTTTCAGGTCCTTGGGAATCAGACTTGCATTTGAAAACCATTCCAAAGCATTATGCTTTAATGAAGGGAAAAAAAAAAAAAGTCAGTCTGGAAGTGATTTGGCCTTCAAACCTACTCTGTTGGCCTTGCGTTGTTGGACTCTATAACAACAGTTTTGTTTGTCTGTGCTGTCCTGGCCTTGCCAGTAAGAAGTGTAGGTCTTCAGATGCGTTTACTCAACTCATTATCAACAAAGGGTAAGTACAGATACTAAGAGATTAATCAGAATGGTCTGTTTCAAGGTGAGCAATAAAAACACTTAGTGTTTTTATGTAAAGTTCAATTATGTTAATAAAATAACTTAAAAAAAAAAAAAAACAATCACAAGCCAAGCTGGTTAGCAGAGAAAGTTTGTTAAAAGTAACTCTAGTTCCTATATGTGCATTTGACTCATTTTTGATGGAAGGGTTTCAGGGGGTTTGTTCCACTCATATTTTACCTCCTCCTACTGCTTTGTCAAAATCCAGTGGGAGCAAGATGCTCCATGCATCTTTACACGGGGAGGACTGCCCAGTAAAGATAAGAGCAGTGAGGTATATCAAATACAAAAAAGAAAAGAAAGAAAAAAAAAGGCAAAAGAAGCACATAGAGGTGAGCACATGAAAATATGCAGGTGTGGCCATGCTGTGGATGGGGAGAAGGAGGGGTCAGGCTTGTGTCCAACACAGCACCTTCTCTGGCCATGGGAGTCCCTGCAGCAGAGGTAGCCACTAGTGATCTGCCAGCTGTGTCCGCCATCGCAGCGAAATGCTCACACAATGGGCAAAGCAATCCCAGGCCTGCCAAAGTCCTCCCTTTCACTCCTTGGTTATATCTAGAAATCCTAGGTTAACATAACAAGAACGGGTAAGACGTTATTTCAGATGAGCACAATCTGCCCTGACTTGTCTCAAACTGATGTTCCACAAGCTAGCTCGATTTCTCTCTCCTTCTAGAAAAGCCCTTCTCATGCCACCTCTAATCCCTGTTCTCCAACACCCTTTTTCTCCTCCTGGAGTGCTCTACTCATTGTCAGGAGGAGTTTGTAGTTTCACAAGCTATTTCTTGTGGCAGCGCCTCCTCCCAGGCCCTGCACTGCTGCATTGCTGTGACAGCACCAGATGAGTCTTTGCTGCTGAGGAGTTGCACAAACTGTGTGTGTGATGGGATGAGGAACATCTCAAAGGCATCACTGCTGCTATGAGAAATGCCTGTGAAGCTGGAGTTTTAAATTCTCATTGGCAGTTGATTTATAGCAAGTGGGATGATGTTATATGGAAATAAGATATTCATAAAAACACAGCCCTTTGAAATAAAACCCCTTTTTTCCCCCTCCATCTCCAACGAACATGAAGTATTTGGACTAGATCCAGTTATAGCCCAGATTTCTACACTAAAAAGTGGCAAATGACAAAACCTAGAGCAAAATTTTAAATTGGGGGAGGAGACAGGATAGAGCATTATTACAGGAGTTAGTGTTGCTTCAACATAAACATGAAGGACTTCTGTTCCTTACTCCGTAGCCTTGATAAATCAAAAGCTTCAGATAACATCTTTTTTAAATATTGAACAACGATGACAACCTCTTGGACAAAGCTGCACACATCAAACTTACCAGTTAGGATGGTATCCAGTCCAGTAGTTTGCAGCTAGCAAACTTTTGTGAGTACTTTTCTGGCTTGGTTTGATTTTTCGATTGGAAAATATTAATGTATTTCAAAGTGAAGCATGTATTTTTGTACACATGTATGTGTGTTTATGTACAAACTCACTGATTTCAATTAGTTCATTGGCCTCTGGGCCGTTGGTATGGATGCCAGGACTAAGCTATGATTCACTGCTGTTGAGACCTTCAGGAGTAACTAAGGATGTGGCAGAAATCCATACAGCTGTAGTGATCATCTTATTCAGGGATATGCAGAGTCTATGCCTAGGTCAATGAAGTAGTTGAAAGGATGAGAAAAATTAACTGATGTTTTCAAATTCTATCACTGAAAAATTTGTTCAAGAAGCACCTGCACTCGTGCGCACACATATACAAATTGTTATTGTTCTCCATAAAATTGAAGTGCTCAGCATGCACTGCACCCTTTATATGTAAACCCTTAGACACCCAACTTCCTAGCGCTTGAACATTCATAAATGATTTGAAATTTATTCCCCAGCAGTGACTTCCTACTGCGGAGGAAGAGTCAGGGACTCTACAAAATGTTCCGGGACCAGTACTGAGTGACTATAAGCAAAAAACCCCTCAGATATAGCTTTGAAGGGCTGGGAAAATGAAGAGAACTTTGTGAAGCAGGGCTGCAGGAGGCTTGGGACGACAGACTGGTCAGCAGGAGGCTGCGCATTGCAGCCACAGAGAACCTTGTGGCAGCAATGAGGTTAATGAGCAGAGTTTGTGCACCTAAAAAGCACAGGCCCTACTACTGAAACTAAAAGGAAATTGCCATTAGGTTTTGACAACACAGAGACTGGTGATGTTCAGCTGTGTCTCATAAATCTTCCCATGGCGCAGCTCTGCTTCACAAATCTGTGAGCCTGCTCCCGAGATGGGTATGGTGACATGGTATGTGGCAGAAATGAGCCCACCCTGGTGGTGCTCTGAGCCAGCTGAGAGGAGAGCTACATCACCGTATTAGCATGGCACTACTGAGTAAGTCAGTCCTGCAGAGGAGCAAGTATATTAGTGTGGGCTCTGTGCCACACTATGCTGTCGGATGGCTTTTAGAGCAGGGCTGGCTTGTGTCCTGCCACTCCAGGGCACAGGCAGAGCGAACCCAGGTTGGTTCCGAGTGTCATATGTAGGTAAAAGACAATTTGTTTATTTAATTGTAAGAAGGATGGGAAGCTTGCGGGTGGATATAAATACCTTAATATCCCTGAAGTGGCTGGCTATGTAGCTCCTACAAACCTCTTGCTGTGGGGTTTTGGCACTTGGCATGTTGTGATGAGTTGAAGTCCAGGAATTCTAAAATCCTTAAGAGTACTAAGGAATTAAAATCCAGAGCCTTGGATCATCAAAGTAAAGAAAGTACTGTACATCTTAACTTCATAGAGTTCATAGTTTTCATTCCCTTCTGCAACAGTGGAAATTTCTTTAAGCTGGTTTTGGCTGGGACAGAGTTAAATTTCTTCCCAGTAACTAGTACACTGCCCTATTTTGGATTTAGTATGAGAATAATGTTGATAACATACTGATGTTTTAGTTGTTGCTAAGTAGTGCTTATCCTACCTAAGTCAAGGATTTTTCAGTTTCTCATGCTCTGCCAGCAACCGTGGGAGAACTACCATTTTAGGTAGTTTAAATAACGTGTCAGAAGAGCAGAGGAGTATGCATGGAGTAGGGGCATGATTGATGAGTGGGTGGAGAATAACTGTTACTCTGATGTTTAATATTATGGGCTAGCGGAAACCAGAGACGGATGTTTTCATTACATTTTCTGTCTTCAAAAGATGGTAAATTAAGGGTGGTCCTAGATAGCAAGGTGCTTTTCAAAAAAACCAAGGGAACAGGACTGAATTTGATGTATTAGTCATTCTTCTCTTTGTCCTCTGAAGAATGAAAATGCAGCATGCCAAATTATGGAACTCTGCTTATGGTGTAATTTGTCATGAAAAACTGTGCTTTCTTTCTCCACCATCTTTGTTAATAATTGATACCTATTCTAAGTTCTAAACACTTAGCGTTTGTGTAGTGACAGAAAATAAAACCTTCAATAGAGAGCCACAGATAATAAAACAACCTTTTCTTATGCTTTTTCTACTGGTATTTTGAGCAGAAATGTCACTTCTGGAGAAAATACTTATGAAAACATTTTAGAGTGAACAGTCAAGGAGCCAATGTATCTGGAAACATTAACTACATGGAGCATGTGATGTTCCCATTTGGGGGAAGCAGCAGTATAGATGGCCCTATATATTTGCTTTACCTTATTAGTTCAAAATATCTGCATTGCTAGGGGAGAAAAGAGTGATTTTTCAAGAGTAAGTACCATAAAGGAAAGAAAGTAAAAGAACGCCTATTTTAAGTTTGAGATTATCTAAGTTTTTTGAGGATTTGTCAATCTAATTGCCAGAAGCAATTCTCTGCCCAGCAAGTATAGATAAATCTGTGCTCTCAGTTGTCAAACTGGAGTCAGGAACCATTAGATCCAGCAATAGGCCAATACTGTCTGGAAGAGCAGAGCCTCAGAGCTGGTGTTTGTGCCTCCCTGGATATTCCTTTAACTGCTGGCAGCAGTGACCAGAAATCAGTTCTTGACTGCAGGATCAAATATTTGGTGCCAAACTCCTTTATCAAATAAGGGATCCATAAGTGTAAGCTGTAGTATCCTTTTTAGCTAGACACAACTAATAGCACTAACCCACAAACCCAGTATCCTTGAAAACCTGCTAAGGGCTAGATGCTGTTGATTTGAACTGACTCGACCCTTTTCCCTTAGGAACTCTGTAAACAGAAGCACCTGACTTTAGAAAGCTGTGCTAGACTTTTTGTTGTTTGAAAAGCTGCTCTTTCAAATAGTCCATTAAAATGAGGATTTCTCTTTCACTTATTCCTAAAAAGAAATTCTGCCAAATGTCAGCAGTGGTGGAAACCATGAGTTCAGCATATGCACAAAATGAGCAATATCAACACTGGCCCTGAGCACTGGCAAAGATGGTCAGCTGTGTTTTGAAAGGGACACCTCCAGGAGCAGAAGTCAAATTCAACAACACAGCTCTAGTAATATTTTCCAGAGTGCTGTGAGTGCTGATGATTTTCATACTTTCAAGACTTATTCCATCAAGCCATAGAAAGAAATACCACCAACATAAATGTCAGAATATTCTGTTTGGATCCGGCTCTCCCTGGGTATGGCTGGTTTGCATTTTTTACATCACAGCTATAATGGTTAAAGCAAGGTATTCTGACTACCATAACAGTGGAATTATTTCCATCAAACACTTTAAAAGACCCTATAAAAGTACAGGCAAAGTGGGTGGATTACTAGCACTTCTAAATGAACATTAGAAGAATTTATTTTAAAATTCTAATAACATGTATTTAGATGTAGGCAAAAAACCTAATTCATAGTACTTTTTGCTGTCTAGTACTTCTGCATATTAGTTTTAGTTAGCGGCAGGAACTTAGTAATCTCCTTCCTAAAAGGACAAGTTATTTCAGTGTATATACTAGAAGGAACTACTAATTCTGGTTCTTTAATAAAGTAAACAAGGGACAAACATCCATTTCCCAAAGTTCAAAATTAACGGTTATTTGTCCTGTGCATGTAATTGATCTTCATACATGCACTGAGTTTTCTCTCTGCTTGCTATCTTCTCATAGATTTATATGGTATACATTTAGCAAGGAACAGGTTTTGGATAGTCTCACTACAGTAAAATCATATGGGCACTACCCTCTTTCATAAGTAACTTATCCACCTACCACTTCAGCCCCTAAAAATTAACTGCACAAACCTTACTCATTAAAAAATAATTGCATAGCTCAATCCAGTATTTCTTTTACAATGGGATGCTGGGCTTTTTCCTATGTATATAATTTAAATAAATATTGAAATATTAAACATACTTTTGTGGGAGACATACATTATGTAAAAGTATTTCTGCACTGGGCACTTTAACATCAATCGCTTCTCATTAAAATAAATGCGTGTGTTGGCTAGTCTGTACTGCCTGCTGTTAAATATCTTTGACTTTCTCTGTATAGACCTTGTGTCTTGAAAGTAAGAGACTTTGACTTGCAATCATTGACCATTGCTGAACTTCCATACAACTGATTAAGCAGTCTCCTTCTGATATGAAGAGCTATTACAGGGAGCTTTACAAATCATGGATGAGTGATGTCACTACTAGCTGTGCTTTCATAATCATTCCTATTTCAGGTTTATACAATGTGTGTATACATATCTAATAACAGTGAAAATAATAAAAGCAAAGCCCAGGAGTGCAGAAGAACTCATAGTGGGCTATCTTTGGAGAATGGCCAATTTAGCAGAGGTAAGTTAAAATCTTGTTTGTTGTAGCTGTAGCCTAATTCACTACAAAACCTAATAAACTGTTGGAGTTAAATGCACTAATATTGATTAGAAAACAAAGTAAATTAAGTATTTAAAAAAAAAAATGTTTTACAAAACCAAATCAGCAGGATATTTCTCCTGCCAGTTCTTTTTGTTCCTGGGAAATACTTAACTGTTTTCACATCTTTCTGGAGCAAACAAGATCCTTGTGCTAGCACAGGCCACTAGCATTTAGTCTGTGTCTGCATAGAGGCTCATAGCATTGGAGATAGGTAAGACTCAGGAGAGCCTCAGTGTCCCTCAAGGAATCTCCTCGTGGCACGAATAGGGCAACCAGACACACAGACTTGCATACTGTGCACATCTACATTTGGAGGAAACAATTAAGCCAAAATTTTGAAAACTTTCAGTTTAATATTAATTTTTCTCCCCCCCTCAAAAAAACCCCCCACCTGAAAATATTATTTTGGTTGAACAGAATGCGTCAGTAGAAAAACCTGGATTGTCAATTCAGATTTCAATTATTCTGAATATAATCCACAAAATTTCAAGTAGCAGGATTTTTGAACAGAGAAAAAAAGGTTTTTTGTGATATTATGGACACCTAAAGGCACATAACTCCTTTAGTGGGCCTGTTTTGTGACTTGCTCTGTAGATCTGTAGATATGTATATTGCAGATTCCATATAAAAATAAAATAGGAACCTCCCCCACTGAAGGAACACTTTGAGGGGATGTGAGCTGGATGTAGGGTTAATATAGCAGTCTTGACATAACACAGAAGGGTGGAGTTTCCAAACTTTCAACATTTCTGTGCATGTGTTACTATTGCATGCTGTACTCTTTGGTGAAGAGAAGATAAATAGCTTCAGATGCTAAAGAGAATATTCAGATACCTTTCTGAGAGTATGCTTGCCAAATGACATTCAGCATTCCTGAGTCTGCTTGAAAAAAAGTTTAGTAGACACTTTAATTTCAGTAATTAGGATAATATCCTTGTTAAGACATGAAATTTAAAATGTTTAAGCAAATCATATATTTCTTCCATGTGCTCTGGAGGTCTACTGACATTTTTCAAATCTTGATTACTTAAAAGTCCAAGTATAATACCACATTAGTATTCAGAAAGAATGTGTGAATCTTCATGCCTTATTTGATCAGGCTAAGTATGCATCCCACTTTGATTAAGACTTCGCTGATCCCGGAGTAAAATCATTAAACTTTCATAAACGACCATTGCTTTTTCTCCTCCTCAAGAATGTACTGACACATTCTGTGCAATTATTTGTCTCGAGTATCTTCCTGAACTTTTAACCCCCTTTACATTCTCTTATGCCTACTTACATTAAGTCCAAAAATCTTCATTTCAAAGCATTTTTAAAAGCTAATATACAATTCATTTGAGTTCAGTGAAAGTAAAATTATGAAAAAGCACCCTGTCATGGAAGGGCTCATTGCTAATTAACTACATGGGTGGTTTCCTTTGAGGAATAATTCCTCTCAATTCTTTAATTCCCAGGTTAAAATGCCTTTGAGTCTTGGCTCATCTTTTAGAAAGATGTTTCTGAAAGTGATAGCCGGATAATGTTGTCCTCCAAGGTAAAGTCTGATACCACTTACATCTCCTGCTCACACACTTCAGCTAATGGCATGAGGATAGACAGGGAGTTTAATCCACCAGAGATTTTTTTTTCTTTTAGCCTGACTTCCTAAGTATGCAAGGTTTATGCTTCTTTTAGCACTCCTCTAACCCAGTCTCTCTATTCTTTCTCATTACTTGTGCGTGATCTGATGCGAGAGAGACAGGGACATTTCCAGGGCTCCAAGCTGTGCACCGCAGCACCAAGCCCACGTCCAGCCCCAGGCTGTGCCGCAGCTGCTGGGCACCACCTTCTCTTCCCAAGGGCAAGACCCAAACCGCCAGAAACCAAGCTTGTCCTTGTGGTGCTCATGGACCTATCTGACAACACATATAAACCTATCCCACCCTTTGGGGGTTGTCTGGCACTGTATGGAGGAGTGGTATATAAGAACTGCTCAGAGTCCTGTGAGACCCATGGGCAGTGACTTTCCCTTCCTCCTGTGCTTTGTGCTCTCATGCTCTAGCTCTTAGCTGGAGATGTAAAAGCCCCAAAGAAACAGATTTAAGCCATTATGTTCAGAGTCATATTTTAATTTTTTTATTATTTCAGCAGTATTTTAATGCTGAAATACTTAGAAAGCAATTTGAATTGGTAGGTATGCAAAGCTGGGAGAGTAACCAGTCTTTTTCCACCATTTATTCTAAGTGTAAAAATTCCATTTTAGAAATTGATATAAAATGCTCTTAAATAAGCAGTCTTTTTTATTAAAACATCTTTATTTAATGTATTTAAAAATTTTAAAGGTGTGCTTATTACATTTAAAACTGATGATAAAACCCCTATTGGCTTCAAGAGTAAGAATTAATCAAAATACTCAATTATTCATTACTAGAAAAACATCTGCACAGAATTTTAGATTATCAGAGCTTTTGATGCCTTGGTTTAAATTTAATTTATATGGAAGCCTAAGTAGGATTTTGGTACAAAATGGGAAGGACAGGTCTACGTTGGTGTCGTGAATCCTGATTTAGGATCCTGCAGACTACACCAATTTGTCATGGATCAGTGATTTAGATCACTTAAAGAATCACTGTCAAAGGTGTTAGCAAAAGTGATTTTAATATGGTGATGTAAATGTATGACTTCACAAGGTTCAATGGCAAGGTTCACTCTATTAATTACTGCATGGAAGAAACACACAAAGGAGAGCTGAGTTAGAATGATTCACACAGAGACCAAAGATGCAAAAGGGTGAAAGGGAGACCCTCCTCTTGAGTCATGAGGTTCAGAGTGGACCCCTTGCTTTCTAAACTCCTGATGGACCGTAGGTCCAAACTTCATCTCAGACTTAGACAATGGTTTATGTCTAATGGAATCAGTGCAAAGGGTAAGGAAAACCTCCTGTTGAGCCACAGGGTTCAGAGCAGACCCCTTCACTTTCTAAACTCCTTCTCAGAGAGGAGTCTGGGTGCGGCTGGATCCAGACCTAGTCCCAGACTTGGTCAAGGGTTTATGTCTAATGGAATTAGACACATGGATTTCATTAGTATTAATTCAGCATGCTATCAGTCACTTACTGAGGATCTGTTGCAAATAAGGTGTCTCTCTGCCTTGGGTAAGAAAGGATCTCTTAATCTCTGGTAAGGGATCTCAAACCTTGAGAGGTATCCCTGCTCAAGGGAGAGTTGCCTGGTGTGCAGTCTAGTTGCAGTTCAGGGAGAACTCAAACTGGGCTCACCCAATGACCTGTCATCAGTAAAAAGTCTCTCTGCCTCGAGGAGCAACCTTAAGAGGCATCCCACCTCAAGGGGAGATCACCACCATGCAGCCACAGTGCCTAAGCGCAAGGGATGCCCTCGACCCCCTTAGCCAACCTCGCAGTAGTTTGGTGCAGCTCCAGAGGAGGTAAAGGCCTGAGTCATAGCCAGGCCAAGAACTCCTCTAGACCACCCACAAAGGAGCAGAGTGACCCAGTCAGCACTGATGCATATGAGCTTGACTCACCGATCATGTGATTAACGCATGAAAAGTGGGTGGTTTTTCCAAGATTCATTTATCAAGGAGCAAAGAAAATTGTGGGTACATGGAGTCTCATGCATACCTCTCCCACAGTATGCAATTTGGCTATGAGCAAACCACTTTAGCCCATAAATATGACAGCCTCAGTGAGCCTTAGAATCATAGAATCTTTTAGGTTGGAAAAGACCTTCAAGATCATTGAGTCCAACCATCATCCATGCCCACTAAACCCTGTCCACACGCTTTTTGAATACCTCCAGGGATGGTGACTCAACCACTTCCCTGGGCAGCCTATTCCAATATCTGACAACCCTCTCAGTAAAGAATTTTTTCCTAATATTCAACCTAAATCTCCCTTGCCGCAACTTGAGGCCATTTCCTCTCATCCGTTCTCCAGCCACCTGACAGAAGAGACCAGCACCCACCTCACTACAACCCCCCTTCAGGTAGTTGTAGAGAGCGATAAGGTCTCCCCTCAGCCTCCTCTTCTCCAGGCTAAACAGCCCCAGCTCCCTCAGCTGCTCCTCACAAGACTTGTGCTCCAGGCCCCTCATCAGCTTGGTTGCCCTTCTCTGGACACGCTCCAGCACCTCCATGTCTTTCCTGTAGTGAGGGGCCCAAAACTGAACACAGGACTCAAGGCACACCCTCACCAGTGCCAAGTCCAGGGGGACGATCACTGCCCTGCTCCTGCTGGCCACACTATTCCTGATACAGGCCAGGATGCCGTTGGCCTTCTTGGCCACCTGGGCACACTGCTGGCTCATATTCAGCCGGCTGTCGACCAGCACCCCCAGGTCTTTCTCTGCCGGGCAACTTTCTGGCCACTCTGCCCTTCTTAGAGCTCTCTCTGCTAGGCACTGTGGCTGCATGGTGGTGATCTCCCCTTGAGGTGGGATGCCTCTCAAGGTTGCTCCTCGAGACAGAGAGACCTTTTACCAATGATGGGTCACTGGACGAGCCCAATTTGAGTTCTCCCTGAATTCCATTAGACATAAACCATTGGTTAAGCCTGGGACTGTCTGGATCCAGCTGTACCTAGACTTCTCTCTGAGAAGGAGTTTAGAAAGCAAGGGGGCCCATTCTGAACCTCGTGACTCAAAGGGACAATTGGAGAAGGAAGACATACAGTTTATATTCTCAGTAAAAGCTAGATTGGCTTTGTTCAAAGGTGGACTATAAATCTTGCTATATTAATGGTTTCTAAAGCTTAAGAAAAATGTTTTTGTTAGTTCTTTTTCTTAGAGATTCTTCCCTGCCCCCTGCTTCAATTATTAGAGAACTAATGCATTACTGACATTAGTGATACCAGGAATCAAACCTTTAGTCATTAAGAACAAATGAGAATTTTAACCAAATGATTAAAAGCATTTCACGGTGGCTTGTTTTTTAAATACAGTTTCTATCAGAAATCAAGAATGGAATAATTTCTTATGTGTCCATGCATTCAGAGCACAGGATTTGGAGTTGTAGTAGTCATCCTTGATTACTTGATGATGAAAATTGAAAAATGGGTATTGCTGATATTTCTCTTTATAACTCTTTAAAGAGAAAAAAATCCTGAAAAAACCCACAGAATGTTTTTTCAGTCCTCCTTTACAATCATTAAGGCTATAAAGTAAATTTTTTAAGTGCCTAGCTTGCTTTTACATATTAAGGAATTTTAACTTAGCCAAGGGAATTAGAAAATTTCCTCCTACTTTTCTGATTATGTTGCTTACAGTCATATGTAATCTGAATGTAATTAGTACTAGCTGAGTAAATGAGTAAAAGGGTCCTAATTTCTGTTTCAGAATGAAAAGTGAAGTACATCCTTTTACAAGCTACCACTGAGACTTGCTTTCAAATATTTTGCAATGTTTTTGCCACCCATTGCTTTGCTACTGAGATGACGTTTTGTATCTCATGTTTAATAAAGTTTTTATTTTTGCTAAACTGTTAAGTAGTCATTCTCTTGAACAAAGTTTCTAGAAACTATTTTTATTATTTGACTTTCATATATGTATTTGATGGGCAACTTGTGGCAATTTTACCAATGAATTTTTCTCCTGGACAAAGTCTTTACTATTACAGGCAAAGGAAATTGAGAAGTCTTAAAAGATTACCATTCTTGATACAGCTGTGAAAAAATAGCTGTTGTCCAAAAACCCCATCAGGTATTCTGACTTTCTTTATTGTCCTCAAGGTTATCTAAGGACAAACACAGGAAAAACCAGAAAAGTCAGGACAACCTTGGCTTTGGAAAAAGAAAAAGTTGAACAGGATTTCAACAACTTTTTGTTAGATGAAAATAAAACCTGAGTGGTGCTTTTCCAGATATTCCTCATTTGATGTTGTTATTTATAATGATAATGTTGTCAGCTAGATCTCTATCTATGTATATAAATAGCCACACTTATTTTAGAATAACTATCTGCAAGTATATCTTTCAAAAATGTATTAAAACATCATTAACATGCTAATATTTCAAAGCACTCTCACATATCTTTTTTTTTTTCTTGTTTGTTACAAAGAAGTGGTCTATAATTTATCTCTTGGTGGAAACAAATTCCTTGTAAGTAAAATTTTTGCCTTTTTAACATTCAGGGTCTATACAGCTGGAGTAGACTAGAGAACTGCAGGGGATGATGCCTGTAAAACCCTTTCACTGTTAATATACAGAAATCTGTTAAGAGCTGTAAAGTTGAATTTCACTTGCCAATTACCAGTGAAACTGGTGAGGCTGCAAGAAAAGACAGTTTTCAGGTAGTTTCATCTTTAGAAATTGCTCCGTGATCTTTGACAATTGTACATTATTACTTTGCTGAGACTTGTGTCTGTCTTTCACGTATGGTTTGCTGCTTAGCACCTCGTTGGAGGGATCTTCAGTGGCAAAACAAAGCGATCTAGGTCTTGAAGGGTTCAAGTGTTGAGGTCTGCGTCATATCTCATGTTGCTCCAATCTTCAAGGGTTGTTTTGTTTTTAGTTGAGCTTAAGAGCAGTAAGTCCACTTAGTGCAAAACTCTACTTTGCTGATGTGGCCAAAATGGTGGTGCTGACTAGTTCAAAGTGTTGGTAACCAACTTTGCAGTGGGCAGCACTCCAGCTATCATAACATAACCTGGCTACCATCCCATTATAATCTATTTTTCTCAATATCCCACCTTCTTATTACTGAAGTATCAGAACTGCCTTCCTAAATGTAGGAGAAGATTCTTGCTACACAAAAAGCCTCTCTATTGCCATTGAACAGAAAACACTTTTCTGCAACATAACCTGTTGTGCACTGAAGATTATATCCTCTCTCCTGCATAAAGGAAGCTAGGAGAGAGCTAGGAAGCTTTGGATTGGATGGAAACTGTTGTGGCAGGATTAAAGATACATTTATTCTCATGCTCCCTGCCCAATCCATTCTTTCTGTTGCTCATGTTGACACATAAGTTCAGTGATGCTGTGGCTATGCAAATTGCTGTATGACTGTTTCCATGACAGTAAAAATGATCAGTAAAACGTCTGTTTGTGGATGTCTGCTGGTTTCCATTCAGCAGCATCTATAGCTATAAAGCCTGTAATGTGTAGGTGGCTTCTGTGGCAGACAGAATTACTGATCATTTAATAATGAAGACAAAGTAGAGTCAAGGCACAGATTCTTTATCGTAGTAAAAAATTAGCAGTTAGCTTCCAAATGCACACCATAGTGCCCTCAAACTTCCTGAATTAGCAATTTCTGTATCAGGTTGACATGCTAAATATGTGGGACATATTAGATCAAATTTAGTGGTATAAAAAGTTCATTGAAATGTTTTGAAAGTCATATCTCATGTTGCTCCAATCTTCAAGGGTTGTTTTGTTTTTAGTTGAGCTTAAGAGCAGTAAGTCCACTTAGTGCAAAACTCTGCTTTGCTGATGTGGCCAAAATGGTGGTGCTGACTAGTTCAAAGTGTTGGTAACCAACTTTGCAGTGGGCAGCACTCCAGCTATCATAACATAACCTGGCTACCATCCCATTATAATCTATTTTTCTCAATCTCCCACCTTCTTCTAGTAAGAAGGCTTTAAAACATGAGCCTTTTATTTTGGGATCAATATTCTAAATGAAGTGGCTGAAACCAAACTGTTTCTGTCACTGCAGCAGTGAGTTACACAGGCAGGTTATACTCTGCGTTAGGTGATATTACAGAGTATTACACTGATTATACAAAGCTCTGTCACTGAAGCATAAGATTTGCACAGCGGTGGGAAAATGTCCTATAGTAACTCACATTTTCTTTTAGGTGCTGCCACTTGGGCACTGTAAAGCATCCACAGCGGTGAGGAGAAAGCCGGTGCTTACTTTGAAAATCCTCAGACAGAAGATGCTCTGCTTTGTGTACAATATCTAGCAAAGCACTTCATTCTCTGAAGCACTTTCTTTCTCAGAACTATTACTCCTTTCTTCCTGAGAAGCTGCTTGGTTTTCAGCATTGAAAAAAAACAGATTGGAAAAGACTCTGAGACTAAAAAAATTAACAAATGCAAAAATTGTTGATAAGCATTTCCCTGGTTTGGGGGGTGGTCGTTCCTCCCTGAAAGCAGGAGGGTTGCATTCTGCTACAGGTGCCAAAATGTCTCCTCTCTTTCTGTGCCTTGAAGAACGTAGGTGCAGATCTAAAATATTTAACTCTGTATGTATATGTGTAATATTTGTTTGGGACAGTTATTCCAGATGCAATAGGAGAGTGTGGCAGTTTGAATTCAGAGATGACCACTGTAGCTTGTTCTCATCTGTGCCCTCCTGGGAGGTGAGGGACTGGAAGCATAGAGCAAGGTGGCCATTGCTGATGACCCCACCAGCCCCACTCCTTTTATTTTCCCATAGGTTTGTAGACATGCTATGCCACCTACATGATAATGCAATTCTTAATTGCAAATGTAGCAGAAAGTGCCTGACTGCAAGTCATCCTTTAACCATTAAACTCAAAAAACTGTTTAATGAAGTACTTTTTTTTAAAAAAAAAAGACCTTTAGAAATCTGCAAGAAAGCCTGAGTTTTGGGCCTAAATATCTTACAGATTTTGTCATTATACTTACTAAACTGCATCATTATTGTTGGAGCGCATGCTAGTGTTGCAGAAGCTGCTAGACCATTTCAGCAAATCAGGTGGAGGGAAACTGGGAGGAGAATTAAGTCCTCTGTTTATGTCCATTGGCCTGCAGGCATAACTACATACCTCCAGAGCACTTAAGGGACTAACAGTAATAGCTTGCCAAATACACTTGTACTTCCTCGTGATTTAGCAGGTAACTTAGAGGCCTTGCACTAACATTTTCCTGTCATTCCACTTTATATTTTTAAGTGAGCTAATTTTCTATGCAAGCTTTGTGTTGTTTGTGTTAGCATTTTTTAAAGCCCTGGTTACAGACCAGTGGTGATAAGCAACTCAGTTGTCAAGCTGTTTACAGCTGGAATTTTTTTGTTATGATAAGGATAAGAGTAGGGTGGGAGCAGAAGATAGATGGGAATCTGGGGAGTTCCCTGCTTAGGCAATGTCTTGCAAAGATCAGATCTGGAATCAAAATTAAATCCAAATGGTCTCTTTTACTTTCTTACACATCAATAGTCTATTATTAAAACTCAGTATCTGTGGCTCAAAATTAATTTAATTAGCCTAATCATAATAGGATAGCTTTAAATATTCATCTACATTGTCTAGGGACCACCTAAATTAAGCTGATCGAAAACTGTTGATAAATTGCAAAAGTACATTGACCCTTTCTGCCCACCCTTGCTTTTGAGTGGAGTTCATGTGCAGAAAAGCTTCTTTCCCTTAAAGCCAATCCATATGTTGGAACTACTGCAGTCAATACATTGAAAGCACATGCCATTTGCAAACAGATGAGCATAACAAACAAGTCAAATTTGTTTTCAGGAAAAATACAAACTATCCTGGTTGATACATCACCGTTACGTTGCTCCTAACTTAGCAGGGCCCAGTTCATTTTCTCACAGGTTCAGTTGCATCCCTGTTATCAGTAGAACTGACCAGAATTTTAACAATGAGATGAGCAGAATATGTAAATGCAGTCTTGCTTCCAAATCCATCAATGACAGTGTTTGGTCTCTGGGCAGAGCTAAGAGCCTAGAATAAGCCCCATCCCATAAGAATGGATCTTTAAGTTTCCTGAACCAGTTCAACACCTAGTCTGAATACTCCCATTAGAAACGCTAACTGCTTAGATTGATCATCTCCGAATTGAGGCTAGTTGTCATTCTGGTAGAGCTCACTAAGAGGCAAGAGCAAAAGAGCGGACCTGATTAGACAGAAGTCTCCTCTGGTCTTATTTCTTGTGGAAGAAAGAGGGAGGGTTTAAGCTCATAAGGCTACCAGAGGAACAGGACTTCTTGGGAAGAGGGCTGCAACACTGGCCCGTCGTGTAAGAGCCAGACTTCAGCAGATGACACAGGAATGTCCTGGGGTCCCAAGGCTGGAGGACTGAGCTCTGGGCTAGCTGCCATAAGAAAAGGAAATTCCAGCTTGCTGGGGAATTGCTGGCATGAACAACAGGGGTGTGGGAGGGAAGGCCGTGAGTTTCTTCCCTCGCACAGATTTCTTTTGAGTACTATTAACTCCTTCACGCTGCCAGAAAAAATATAAATAGTAGTTCATCAGGAGTGTGAAAGGGGAAAATCCTGCATATAATAATAATGCAGGACCAAGATATATAAACAATATTTTCAGTAATGAGGTCATTCAAATATTTCCAGTTCTTTCTTATTTATTTATTCTACATAACCATTCCTGCTTTCCCATTCTTGCTGCATATGGAAGATAGATATTTATATTCTTTAACTTTCCTGATTGATTTAACCATTTGGAGACATAATGACTTAGAGAAATTAGGTGGAAATCCCATAAACCACCAGAGTTACACATCTGGAGGCACATGGTGTTCAGAGCCAATATTTCTGCTGGAATAAAGCTGCAGAGCACATTGCTGTATTTTTATTTGGTCATACTGACTTTCCAAGTTGCTGACAGACAGTGATATGAACAACAGCATTCCTACTGCTTTTTGTGTGAAATCAAAAGGTCTATTTTGTATCAATTTATTTCTCAGATTTTTTTTCTTCCAAATTCACACATGCAAGAAATAATTAAATCAATTTTGTGTACTCCAAAGTTGTTTTTAATGTTTATTGTCAGGAAGCAAACAATATTAAGTTTCCAGATGTAGAATGTCCAGATCTAGGGTCATTACAATTATCAGGCAGTTTGAACTTATTTGTGCTTATGATCCAGAGGTCTTAGAGAAGCACACAGAAGCGGTTCATAATGAGGCAATTTTTATTTCAATGTTTATGGCACTTGAACATGAAGACATGGTAAATGTCAAAGTAGTTTTCAGATTTAAAAATAAAAAAAGAAATACACATCCTTCCTGTCTCTTTTTTCCAGCTAGCGCTAAAGACTATATTTGCTCTACTTATAAAATGACTCCTTCACAGTGAGGTGGTACCAAAGAACTCAGAGCTTCCCATGCACAGTGCCATCCACACCTTCTCTTGGCACAAGCCAACAAATCCCTTTTGCACTGTTAGCAAGGTAAGGTATGGACGCACTTGGTCCACGCTCACTTGGCCAGGGGCGGTCAGACTTTTCTGGGGCGTTAGTGCCACCCGAGACTTGCTGTCACTTTCTGCTCACGCCTAGTGCAGGGGAACTGCAGCTGGTCCATCATGGGATCCGCTCAGGGAGGCTTTTCCTTTTTTGTTTCAGTAATGTTGTCCCTCCTACAGAGTGCAGCACCAACAGAAAGTGTGGCTTTTTCTCTGTAATTCCTTCTGTACTGGTGGAGGACGAACAGGAACAGGGTCACGAGGTCAGGTTTTTCATTCATTTCCATTTGTTTCTTGAAATTCTTAGGTCACAGTTTTCTATTTGTGCCCTGAAAAGAAAGTGCGGTGCACACAGCCATCCTTCCAGGGAAGTAGTCAGGTAGACTTTACAGAGATAAATGCAAAAGGAAATGTTAGTCAGGTTCACTGAAGTACTGAAGATGTTTTGGTACAATAGCCAGGCTATTTGTATCAGATCTGTATAACATTGCTGTAAAAAACCCATTGCATCTCCCACTATCCTCTGAAACACCTGATAACACTTTTTTCCCTAAATGCTTTAAGATATGTTCATGTAGATGTTTTGTATCAGGTATTCCTACCATTGGGAGAAGTAGTAAGTAGATTTCTGAACACTGTAGCACTTTTTATTACACATTTTTTAAAATCTTGGCAAAAATAAATTGATCAAAAATTCACCCAGTGATGTGTTCCAGATTTCCACATTCAGAATTTAGTAAAATGTGTAAAATTAGTAAAAATTATACCCAGATAATAGTTATATAGGCTAGTAAAAATGAAAAATAGCTAGGGAGTTCAGTTAATGGACTGCTGATTTTTTTTTTTGTACAATTAATCAAGAGAGTCCATGCAAGAAGGTTTTATATTAATCTTTTATGATGATAGTGATGTTCTCCTTTGCTGACATAACCCTAACTGCTATTCACAGAGGCAGTAATTGGCTTCAGGAATACCCATGCACCATACTGCATATGTATTTATGTACTCATGCCTATTCCTGTTCAGAGACGGATAAAAAATTTTAAAAGCTGTCTACTAAAGCATAAATCCTATCAGAAAAGAGGTTTTATGAGAGATGAAGAGAATGTATTAAAAATTAAAAAGTCTACTAGTTTTAAAACCAGATGTGATAGGCCCCCATGAAATCATTTGCTACTACTATTGTGCTGATTAGCTGCACAGATTGTGTTACTGGTCTCTTGAACAGATGGTCTATACTTCTCTTGTAAAATCCAGGGTTACTGGGTGACAGAGGTATATAATTTTGAGGTCCTTTAAAAAAATAATCCTGTTTTAGATTTATTTCTTGATGAAGATTCACATGTCTTTAATGCAGAGTAATATTTGTCCAAAGCTTAAATCCCTACCACTTTATATCTGGAATGATTCACAGGCTTTGTCTCCAACTTTTGCTGCATTATATTGCTCTGGCTCCAAGCTCCAAGTGCTTTGTTTTATTTTCTGTCCGGTGACTACTACAGTTGATCCACCTTCCTGTGTGATTGAAAAGAAGGCAATATTAAGCAAGCTTTGCTTACAATAGCATCTTCCAGAAGAGCTCAGGTACTTTCAAACTCTCTGAGTTATTTTTTCTTGGGTAAGAAAAGAACTATTGTTTCAATTACTAACTTGAGAACTTCTAGGTAAATATGAATAGCTGCATAAAACAACTTTATGACTATGACCAGACTTAGTATGACACAATCCAGTGGTCAAGTACAGAATACACAGCTCATTCCCATCTGTCTTTATGTAGCACATAGTTTTGTCTGGCAGGGTGGATCATGCATATATATTTAAGTATGTTTAAATATTTCCTGGCAGTATAAGACAGGACTGTAACAACTATCAATGCTGCAAATTGCACTGAACATTTTATGAACTCAGAATTTATGTTGCTGTTTAGTTTTGTTTTGCTTTTCTGCCATGTGTTTTCTTAGAAAGGCCTCGAGCTGATAATATATCAAGTGAGTTCTAAGTTAACAACTTTATTGCCTTATTTTATATTTCTAAAAATTATGTTGGAGAATTTAGTACCTGTGAAACTCTAATAGCTTTAGGGCTAAATTCAATACAAGGATCTATAGCAGCACAGCTAGCACACACCATGGCAGATGGATAAAGAAGCTGCAACTCCATTTGCTCAGAAGGAGTTGCATAACTCAAACCTGAGTGCAAAAACTGTGAGTTTCTGGTAAACATAGAGACATACCAGGCACAGTCCCATATGGGCTGCAGGGCTCATCCAAGCACTCTTCCAGCTGCTCCCACATGGGGAAGGATGCCTGGTCCCTTCCTCCCAGACAAAATTTAGAGAAGCGGCTTTCTGGATGTAGGGACATCAGTTATCAGAAGAAAGTGTAACTAATATCTCTCTCCAAATGACTGTATAACTTGGCTATAGCCTAACTCCAGACCACAGAGCTTCCTCACCTATCACCTCCATATTGGCTGGCAGCATCACTGCTTTTCTGGCCATGTTTGTCTAAATCATGCAACAAAAATGAGTGCAGATATGTAATAGGATAATCCCATCATATTATATGCATGTCTGAGATCATCCAGACTTCACAGATCTGACATAATCAAATGTTAATTCATACCCTATCGATTTTTTTTTTAGTTGAAATTCCTTGCTTATTGTCTATGTGAAGGTCTAGCACATAGGGTACTGAAAACAAAGGCTTTGTCATGTAGATTGAGTGTCTATTCATACAGGCTTGAAGGAGTTGTATTTTCACACTTCTTGCTGAACATGTAATGGGAGGTAAATTCCCTTACTCGCCATGTAGGAAAAGGGCTTACACAAAGGGTTTTCTCTTTCTCTGTTGTATAATTCAACAAAGCCAGGTGTCTGCTTGCTCTTTTACCTGATTTAGTGTCCTCTTGCCCAGGAGAAAAGACCAGGGAAAGTACCTGTCCTGCATAGTTTTTATTACATTCTGAACTAGCCTTTTAGCATCCTCCCTGGGTTTAATTTTTGACTGAGATAAGCCATTTGAGGAGATAGCTCTGAAGACAAATTCCTACAAGTGAAAACTGACCCCAGAGCCTAGGGAGCCCTCTAAGGAAAATCTTGATCTTCATATTCCTCAGAATTACCATCTTCCTCACCCTGCTGTCCCACAAGCACTTTTCTCAGAGAGGATGCTTAGGCAGGAATTGCAGGAGTTGTACATTGTCTCACGTATTTTTTCACAGAAAGAGATGACACGGCTCTATTGCATTCCTTTTTCACTTTGTTACCAACTTACAAGCTTTTCCTACAAATCAGTAAATCTTTATTAGGTAAATTGAGATGCCTGTTCTGCAGCAGAGGATCTGTCTGTGCTTGTAATCTGTGAGAAGTGATATTCTAGCATCCAAATAGTTCATCATTTCTTGTAAGAAGAGAAGCTCAGGGAATAGACATGCCCATTCGTTATATTTACAGTGGCTTTAGCATGCTCTTCTGCATCACTGCTGCTCTCTGTTCTTCTCCAAGGGGAAGGAATTTCAACTGTAGAGAGGTTACCCTATGTATTGTTGTTAATTAACACTTCCACACAGAAGTTAGCACCTCCATCATAGGCATGCAGAGAGCCCCCTACTCGAGATGCAGTGCAGGCAAAGAAGTTACCAACAACTCTGTCCAAACGTGGGCCGTTCCTTGCTACAGCTTCTGCCAAGCCAAGCAGAAGTACATGCATACATTGATCTCCAAGACAAAGGTATTCCTGGCCATGTTAATGGGAAAGTAAGTTATATTGCCAGAACATGTGATCTTTAACACAAGTCACATTTACTGGTCTTCTCAGAGTACCAAGGGCTTCACAACTGCAGGAAGCACATGGCCTGAAAACTCTCCTGGGATGTCTAAATATGGGGAAGTTCAATTTTTTTACATGTGCAGGACCCAGAAGATTTAATTTTCTCTCAAATATTTTTTTATTCCCTCTGGCAATCCATGTGGTTATCTTTTAACATCAGAATATTGTTTGAGTTTATATGCTGTTCTGGCACATAAGTCAGACTCTAGAGGGACCAGCTAGCTTAGAAATTATCTCAAGGCTGTAACAAGAACATAACTAGGCTTTTTTCAGTATAGCTTTTCCTTGAACCTTCAGCTTGATTGCACAGTGTGGATTTATAACCTCCCTGTTGCTAAACCAGCATTTTCAATATTGTCTGGAGGAGGGCCATGGATCTGCCTGCTATGGGATTGATCAAATTAGCTTTCTGATAAATAGTAGGCAGTTAGACTGCCAATAGTCTAAAGTAATGCTCAGGGAACAAAATAAACTGTCTGTAGAAAAAATGTTATCCTTTATTTGGTAATAATAAATGAAGAAATACTTGTGTTGAATATGAACACTTCTGGCTGTAAGGCTTTGTACATAAAGATAAAAAGTTCTCTGGCATGTAAAGGGCACTGTCTAAGAAAAAATTACCCCCCCCCCGCCTTGCTGCTTCAAATACCCTTCCCCATATTCAGTGTCACTGTTGCATGGCAAGAGGAGTGGGTGAGCTGCTGAAGATGATGTAACCATTTGGCACCTGGCATTAGGTTTCTTTGCTCTCTGTGTTAGGGAGCCATTGGAGCTCCCTCACATGTTTTCCTCCGGGCAATTTATTTTCCTCTAACCTTCTTTTGCTCAGGGATCCTCAGAGGCTTTGCTTGTAGAGGCTTGGCTTTGCTGTTTCTGGGGGCTTGACAACACAGGTCAAATCCAGAGAGTCAAATACCTGAGGCTAAGGACCAAGAAGGAAATGTTGATGGTGCAGCCTTAACTCCATTGAGTCTGTTGGACCTGGGTGGCCTCTATGTCCCCTGGGTGGTTGTAGGGGGCATCTTAAGGAGACACTTCCTTGAGGCAGGGAGAGGAGCCCTGTGCTACAAGGCATCCTCCTCCCCGTGGAGGGGAGACATGCTCCTGAAATGGAGGCTATGTCTATTCTCCTGTGGTACCTCTCAGAACTTGGCGAGTTCCAGTCTCGGGGGCTGAACGTTAGCTTAATTGCTCAATCAATGCTTGTACAATTTGAAACTCTGGCTGCAAGAAGTCTGTTTACTTAATGTATATTTAGACCAGGGAATAGTGCCACATTTCTTATGGAAACAATCTTGCTGAATGGGAGTAAATGGTACCTATAAAGTTAGCCTTCCTAACCTGTAAAACGTATCACAGATGGGTGGAAAAATGTTTCCAGCAAGCTCCTTTTCAATTTCTTCAGAAGAGAAACAGGTTTGTGGTTAACATATATACAATCCTGAACCCTGTGAGTTTGGCTTTTACTAGCTTTACGCCAATGAGAGAACCACAAAAGTACATGTAGCAGCTCCTCTCATGGAAATGTCATCTCCTTCACCCTCCAAGAGACAGAAATGTTTCCATTTATGAAAAACAGACCATCAAATGGTGTGGTGGAACTTACCACCACAGATGAAGATCTTTCTTTGATGAAATCACATGGATAGGTTTGTTCAAACCAGCCAGTATATAATTTGCCTGCTCCACAAATGGAAATAAAAGAAATCAGTGTCAGATGGCTCTTCTGGGCTGGTGTGTGTCATATTTTTTATTTAAACAGATCAATGATTCTTGGGATCTATTGCACAGCTTAATTCATACTGGAAATAGAAAATGGAAGATAAATGATTCAGCTGTTGAATAGTAAAAACCTAAATTTTTGCCTTTTTTTTTTCCTTGAGGGATGTAGTTAAGAGTAAACATTTCCACTGGGACTTAGTGACTGTGTACTGAAGTGTAAACAGTTTGCACTGGTAGTGCTAGGTCCCATCTAAAACTGGTCTATTTAACAGTTCAGTCTGAAACCTCTGTCCTGTTGGGAAAACTCATCTAAAAATGTATTTCTCATGCACACTTATTTTAAAGCAATTATTTAAATTACTGTTACTGTCCTGTTTTCCACAGAGCCTGTTAGAAGTAAAACTGTAGTTTTACTTCAGGAAAACCCATGGAAGTTTTTCCCCTCAACTTACAGCCAGGTAGGCTGGGAATCTTCCTCCAGGTTCAGGATCTCACAGCGAGAGGAAATCTGCAAAATCTCTCACAATTCCCTGCATTCGGTGCTGTGAGTACTGCTGCATGCTTTAATCCTACAGGTTCATTTTTGCAACTCATTACATATACACCGTCAGCTATCAAGGCGTAGCTGATCCTCAGATGCATACCACTCAAGATGAGTAAGAGTCTTAAACTGATTTTGCCGATCGTAGAATAAATCTTGTAGAGGGCATGTGTAAAAATTATTAGAGACTAAACTTTAGGCAGAACATATTCTAATGAAACTTGATTAGACCAGTAATATAATTTAGCAACACAAGTAGGTTTTGGTGAACAAAAATATAAAAAATAATTTAGAAAAAGCATGAAAGTGTTTAAGCAATGATCAAGGTGTTAGCCTGTTGTGGCTGTGAGCAATTAATACATAGTCTTGATGAAGTACAAACAGTGGGTTATGCTCTGAAGTAAGCACGGGAAATGCACCACTGGATTTTAACTTTAGTGGAAATTTACATAGCTGAGACCAATAAATGTACTTAATTTCTTTTTTTTTAGTGCCCTGGCTACTTATTTCTTTAAGGTATATTATTTTTTTCTTTGTCAGTAATTAGGCAGGATGGCCCGAAACAAAAAATCTTATCTGAATATTCATTCTAGTTTTGATGTGTAAATTTTAGAAAGCATCAGGAAGGAATGGCTCTTTACCACTCCTTTGGGAACCGCCCTATGTTAGGCAGACCTTTCTACTTTTGCTTTTATTTTATGAGAATAATAGACATGAAATGTGGGTCATTTAGACAAAAGTGTGTTATTCAAATTGGAGAAAACTACAAGGCGGTTTTCTAATGCTACCTTGAAGTATTTCTTAAACCTCCACACAGCTTTGTTAACAAGTAGTCTCTCATCAAATAAACATCAAAAACAGTGAAAGCAAGTCAGTCTCAGCTTCTGCTCAGTAATGGACTCGGTGAGTTGGGTTGAAAATTATCTCAGAGATATTAGGCGCTAGAGATGTGATATCCCTGTATTTATTCTTTTTTTAAATCTTCCTCAGTCAAATGACTTTGGACTAAAATTACATTTAAAAAAAAATAATCTATAAGCATTAAATCCATAAGGGCAAGTGAGTTCAGGTAGTATCAGTTACGACTTGTCTCTGTATTTAAGACACGAACTGTATGTAAAAGGAACAGAAAACATGTCGGGATCCCATCACAAATTAAACAGTGTAACCAAACCCAGTCTTTCTCTCTCTGTCTTGAGCAGGCACAGGACTGCTACACTGGACCTGAGCTGCTGTTCCACCCCATGGGGAGAACCAGGGAAAATGCTGCTGAAACCTCTCAGCCAGCACAGCCTGTGAAGGCAGGGCTCTCTGCTTAGCTCTGCAGTCTGGCTTCTGGACTGCATTTGAGGAGCTGTGTGCACTCAGCTTTCTCCTTTATTAATGGGAGTTTTCTCCATAGAGGTGCTGAATGGCAAATCTTGAAACAGGAACAACTGCTTACCTTCTAAATGGCAATCTGCTGCAAGAAATGTCTGCTGAAAATGTGGTGAGAGCAGTTCCTAGGGGACACGTAATGGAACCACAATAAATCAGAAGCACAGGGGACTGAAAGGAAAAAGAAACAACCTCTGCGTACACTAAAACAGTTACTTTATTATGACAAACCGGAGCCATAGCAGAGCTGTGAAGTTTGTCAAACAAGGCACCCCACAAAGCTTGAGATTTTGCCGCTGCTTTTCAGTATGCTGTGCTTCAATCAAGTGAATAAAGGCTTAGATGGAGGTGGCAGCAAAGCCAGAGCCGTGACAACAGCAAGCCAGTACTGTGGCCCACGCAGCTAGTGGGAGATACAAACTTTCTGAAGGGCCGAGATGGCTGGGGGTGCTGTCACGAACGAATGCTCCACTGTAACTCCAAGCTTCAGCACCTCTGATAGATGTCTCGGCAAGCTGGCTGCTACCAGTGTCACCAAACGTGTATCTGCACAGACACAGAAGAACAAAAATAGCACTCATTTGTTGTTAGATGTCCATGGCCAGAATACTCCTGTCCAGATTAATAAAGCCATTACTAACTTAGAAAAGCATGTCTCATATATCTCTTTATATAAATCCTGCCTCTGCGGTGATAGCTAAGCAGCAGGACATTTTAGCGCAGGACCTGCGGCAGCCTGCCTAACAACATCCCATGGCATGAACCGAAGGACATGGGCGGTCTCCAGACACCAACTGGAGTCACACAGGCAAAGCCGCTGACACTGCACCTCTAGCTGTACTTATAGGGACTTGGAAATGTGTAATGCTATATTAGTAACTAAAGCTTCTAGTTAGGCTCACTTAAAGTAGCTTTTAATCCTTGCTAATGAAAATCTGCAGTTATGATCCTAAGTCTTTTTCACACTTCCCAAATACTTCTGCAGCTTTGGGTGCAATCCAATACCCATTGACTTAAAAGCAAAAATCTGACTGGAGAAGGCCGCTTCTGCTGACAGTCATGTACCGGTCCCACAGGCTGCCCGACACAGGAGGAGTCCAAAACTCAACAGGGGCTTCCCCGACCAGCCTAATGCTCCCACCGTGCTCTCACGAGCCTCCCGCACACGCTGCTAGCAGTGCAGAGTCAGCAGGCACTGTGGGTCAAGCTCCAGCATGGGATGAGGTGTCCACAGTTTTTCTCCTCTACAGGCTTGAAGCACTGCTGTCACAGGTCAAGTGCTCCTGCAGGTAGCTCTTTCCCTTCTAAAACAAATTTGAGGTTTTTGCATCACCAGAGCCTTGGATTCTAGTTTTTACAGTAGCAGAAGTCACATACTTGTGGGCTGAAAAAAGACTGATCAGATTTGTCATGATTTCACTCTTCTGCTTAGCCGGAGTGGAGATGAGCCTCCAAGCAAAATAATCTACAGCCTCAAGGGACCTTCGGACTTGGCACTTGAGCTTCACTTCATAAGCATCTCTTTTGCCAGCATGTCTGAGCTAGAAATAGCAAACCTGGACATGACAGCTGAGGAAAAAGAGAGCAGGTTAGGAAACACTAATGACTACAGTTCACTTTGAGGCTCCGGCCCATACCTGAGAGAAGAGAGTAATGAGTTTTGACTAGAGTAACGTTAATGCATCCGTGTCTTTTCCTCTTCTGCAGCCCTGAGGCTGCCTCACCGGGAGCAGAGCGCGGCACAGGCTGGCTCAGCTGATGCTCTGCCGCTCAGGTGGTTTCCCTTACGTTTGGGAAGATGTCTGTGCAATTCGTTAAGCAAGCTGAAAACTGCTCAGCTCTGCAGAGAACAGCAGCGCAGCCTCAGGTGGTCCAGCATGTGCTTGGAGACTGTCAGTGTGGGGAGATGGCGTTACGGACCAGGGAGGGACTGCAGAGTGGCCCCCGGGACAGGATCGAGCCTCTTCAGCGTGAACATCAACAAGTCTCTGAGTTAAACTCACTTTCTTTCTTTACAGTGCCATTGTATGCTTATGTCCTGCCTAGAGAGACAGTGACAGGGAGGAAACCTGACTTAAACCTGTTCAGGAAGACACCACGTCCGCCGGTGAGACAGGCCCTGAATTTCGGCAGCAGAGTGCTGTACCAGCCTCTGTGCACCAGTCCTGAGGTAACGTTTCAGCAGGCCAAAATAAGCCTATTTAATGAGGTCCAGGGGGCATTGTGCCTCTTGCCAGCTCCTCATTAGTGAACTGACTGCACTACAAATAGGCAAAATCCATCAACCTAGTACAGTCAGACATTGCTGCTGGGTCTGTTGCTGATTTACAAAGATCAGCTGTTCTGGGCTAAGCAATCGCATATGGGAACTTGTCAGGAACTTCCTTGAAGTAAGCCCTAAAGTAAGTTACATCTTTATGGGAAAATGTTTAAAAATAAAACCATATGAAGAAGCATGCAGGAATAAGGGCTGGAAGTGGAAAGACAGGTCTGTTTTTATTTTGTTATAACTCACTGTCTGCATCTGATAAACAAAAGGTAGGAAGAAGCATCTACTAAAAGTGAAGTTACTATTTCAGGGGTGAAGAAAATGGAGATTATTCCAAACTTAACATCAAAGATTTTTGATGATCTGAAAATTATTTCTTCTTTTTTTTTTTTTTTCCCCTCCTCTGTCTGGGCAGCAGAACTTAAGTCTTTTTGCCTTCATTGCTGTCTCTCCAGTTGTGAGAAATTGTTATGACAGGGGCAGGCAGTGGAAATAGCATAAACTGGAATTGTCATCACTATCCTGTGGCCATGAGTATTTCAGTATTAAGTTTTCATCTGTACTAGATCAGAGTAGATCCTTTATGTGGGATGATGTCTCCAACAAAGACAAGACATTCAAAAAATGGGCTTGTTTCAGTGCAAGTGTAATTGTATCTTTGACCATTAGAAAAATATCGCACGGAAATGTGACTCTAGCACAGCTACACTGTCAGCAAACTCCAGTAGGAGAGAAGCTGTGATACAGGAGCCAAAGTAGAGTCCATCACCCAGGAAATGTACGAGACACCTCAATCCATATGGTTTGTTCTTACCCTGGTGGTAAGGGAGCAGGGGGTGATTTTTGCTGAGTCTTTATTCAGGAAATGCAGTTACAGGTAGTCTGATTTCCCAGCTTTCACACCTCTAGGAAAAAGGCCCCCATATATATTAGCTCACAATGTCAAAAACTAATTGTTAGCCACTTACAGCCTCTGTTCTATTCCGGTGTGTTTTGCCTCAAGATTTGGTTTGGAGTTTTTTTCACAATCAACAAAGGTGAAGGAAAACTCTTGCAGAAGTTGGCAGAAACATGCTAAGAATTTAGCAGGAAGCTGAACACTGATTTCCATAGAAGTGTATGAATTGAGAACTTTTTATAAGTAGGAGGAAATGAAGCTTATGTTTTTTGGGTTTTAAAAATAAGTTGCTGTATCTCCCACATATTGCATGCAAATAAAAGGTCACGAAAGCTAAAATTATTCACATGCACACAAACTGACACACACAATTTCATCTACGAATATCTGGAATTGATACATTCATTGATAGCTAAATGGTATCCATGTCTTCTTAAGGTTTGTATAGCTTAGTGGTCCCATTTTTTTATTTCTCTCTCCTAATTATAATGAAGGTGCAGCCTTCACAGATCTACAAATCTGCCTAGAGTGGAAGAAGGCGATGGTAGGATATGAAAGCAGAGGGACACAAGTGGTTCAGCTGCCTGGCTGGGATGCTCCTGGATTCCACACACATTCTCAGCAGCCCCAAGAGACTCCCACAGAATACAGACTGGAAACCAAGGCTGCCCCATTCTCATGTAAACACCATACCTGCAAACAGTAGGGGATCTGGTATGGCAGTAACAGAACCTTTCCTGAAAAAGGTGAACGTTCCTTGATTTCACATTTTTAAAGATGAAAATTTTAATCCTCTATTCACTATAGTATTGTGATCTTATGTTGTTGTGACTTTATAGTTACTGCATTCTGCATGGTATCGTGGCCTTATTTAACCCATTGAGGGTTTAGCTGTTAATCTAGGAATACCAGATCCAGGCTCCTCCTAAAGACAGCTATGCTATTTAATACTATTGATAATAGCAAAATTTTATAAAAAATCCAATTCAAATTATTTTAAAAGTAATTTTTCCATGGAAAAATTCAAACTTGTCTTTGATTCTTGTGTCCCCTCTGCTCCTGTTACATACTCCCAGCCTTTACCAAGCTTGGGCTTAGTCCCTTTGCCATTAATAACCCCCCTGCTTTCTCAAATGAGGCATCCTGCCCAGGGTACCTTTCTCACTTTTCCACTCTATATGCCCACAAGTCCTGACTTTTTATCAGTAAAGTGCTGCAGTCCATTAAAGTAATTTCTGCAATTATACTTTTTTCTATTTTAACTAATCCAGTTTGCCATGTTGAGTTTCTTCTCTATGATATTCCTGTCCTCCTTGGTAAGCGCCAGTCTCCCAGTGTTGCACAACCAGCACACTCCAGTAGCAAGGGCTTTATAAAGCATCTTCCCTGACAGGACGCTGAATGAGACAGAGCCCATCACTACTCCTACAGGCCCACTCTGTTTTAATGTCTTTCCAGTCCGATTCTTCTCATTTTGGCAAAACTTCTAACCAATTCTTTCTTTATGGTACTACCACTAGTTTCCTCCAAATTAATTATTTCCCATGTATTTATTGAAGTCCAGGCACATTAGCACTATTGCATTTCTTCACTTCTTCACATCTTAAAAAAATAGAACACAGCAACAGAAAAATCTTGAACATTCATTCAAGGATCAGTTCAATGAGTTTGATAAAACTGATCACTATTAATCACATGCTGTATTTTAATCTCATTTTCTCTATAAATCTTTTTCATTACTTTATGGTAAACTTATCCTGGTCTCTATGGTGATGACATATCAGTCAGTGCTTGGGACTGTTACTTTTCTCTTCTTTTTTAAATGAGAGTTCTACTTTTGTTTTTCCTCTGTTACAAGGCATCTCAGGTTTGAACCTGTGCCAGTTCTTTTAGTATTCTGGATGGAAATTCCTTGTGTGAACACATAAATTTCAGCCTTGGATGAACCTTGGATATGTTAATTTTAATTTCTATAGTCACAGTTCTTTAGCCAACTGTACTTTTGTCCCCATATTCTACTTTATCATCTTTATTAAAAAAGTAGGCACATGTTACATTTCATTTTTGGGCTTAAAGTTATTTAAACTTTATACCATCCCTACTGTGTAACACTTCTACTTTGGGTTTTTTGATGCTTATTTTTTCTATTTATTTGGCTAACTATTCTAAAATGCATGTTTTAAATTGAATTTGCAAATTTGACCTGAACTTGTATTTTGGCAAACTTCACTTTACTTTATTAATTAGGTCTTTGTTCATTGAAACTAGAATACTTTCTTTTCCAGCCTTCCCTATTTACTTGGGATTTAATTTAAACAGGACTCGTAAGTGCAGCAGAGCTATCATTCTGCATATATTTGTCGAAAATCTGCATTTATTATACAGAAGTAGCTGAATATATTAATTTTGAAAATTAAAGCCAATAGGATATTAGCAGGAGCATATGGCTCTAGAAAAGGCACATACGAGGTAAAAGCTTTTTATCTGCAATTGGTGGATACTATTTCATTGTATTGGGTCTGCATGGCAAGGTTTTGGTAGCTGAGGGGCTACAGGGGTGGCTTCTGTGAGAAGCTGCTGGAAGCTTCCCCTGTGTCCAACAGAGCCAATGCCAGCTGGCTCCAAGACAGACCTGCCACTGGCCAAGGCCCAGCCCATCAGCGATGGTGGTAGTGCCTCTGGGATAACAGATTTAAGAAGGGCTAAAAAAGTTGCCGTGGCACAGAAACTGCAGCCGGAGAGAGGAGTGAAAACATGTGAGAGAACCAACCCTGCAGACCCCCAGGTCAGTGCAGAAGGAGGGGGAGGAGATGTTCCAGGCGCTGCAGCAGAGATTCCCCCGCAGCCCGTGGGGAAGACCCTGGTGAGGCAGGCTGTCCCCCTGCAGCCCAGGGAGGTCCACGGTGGAGCAGATCTCCACCTGCAGCCCGGGGAGGACCCCACGCCGGGGCAGGGGGATGCCCGAAGGAGGCTGTGACCCCGTGGGAAGCCTGCGCTGGAGCAGGTTTGCTGGCAGGACTTGTGACCCCGCAGGGGACCCATGCCAGAGCAGTCTGTGCCTGAAGGACTGCAGCCCATGGAAGGCACCTACACTGGAGCAGTTCGTGAAGAACTGCAGCCTGTGGGAAGGACTCATGTTGGAGAAGTTCAGGGAGGACTGTCTCCTGTGGGATGGACCCCACACTGGAGCAGGGGAAGAGTGTGAGGAGTCCTGCCCCTGAGGAGGAAGGAGCGGCAGAGACAATGTGTGATGAACTGACCCCAACCCCCATTCCCTGTCCCCCTGAGCCACTGGGGGGTGTAGGCAGAGAATCTGGCAGTGAAGCCGTGCTCGGGAAGAAGGGAGGAGTGGGGGGAAGGTGTTTTAAGATTTGGTTTTATTTCTCATTCTTATCCTACTGTGGTTTGATTGGCAATAAATTAAGTTAATTTTCCCCAAGCTGAGTCTGTTTTGTCCATGATGGTAATTGGTGAGTGATCTCTCCCTGTCCTTATCTTGACCCACAAGCCCTTTGTTATATTTTCTCTTCCCTGTCCAGCTGAGGAGGGGAGTGATAGAGCGGCTTTGGTGGGCACCTGGCATCCAGCCAGGGTCAACCCACCACAGTATAAACAGAAGAAAAAAAAGCAACCTTAATTTTTTAATCTTGTTGATGGACAAGGGCTTTTAAAACTTTTGCTCATCAGAATAAAGCAAAACACATTTTAAATAGCAGAGCTTTCAGAATACAAATTTAAAGCTCTTTTAAACAGGGAATATCTGTCCTCTCAGTTCACTAAGGAGTTAAATTTGTAATTAATATTTTTGCAAGTATTTTCTAAAGCCTTTTGTGAAAGATGAAAAGAATTGCTGGCATCACATTTGTAACAGAAACCGAGAGGTACAAGCTGTATTATATAAGCTGAGGTTATGTCAATTTGTCAATTTAGTTTGTGTAGTCATTGATAAAATTTTCTAAAAAATTTAGTCCTCTTGCTAAAAAAATAACTTGTCTAGACTTAAGCATATAAACAAACACTAAAAGGATCTAACTTTTTTCCTAGTGACTAATACTGGGTGTAAAAATTAATTATTAATTATTATTCTAAAAAAATAATAAAAATAAATAATTTATGCCTGACAGAATGGACTCAGCATTTAGGTGCCAAGTGACTCATGCCAAAATCCTGTCAGCTGCAAAGGTAGTGCTCATTTTTATACCTGCAAAAGCCTGAAGACGAACAGAGAGGTGAGGCTTGAGGTTTGTGAATTCACTGAGAAGTGAGACAGTTGTAAACAGAGACACCAAAATTAGTGTCTTTTTACTGAGAATACTGTTTACTCTCTCTAGTATTTGCTTAAGGCTCCTGGATGTTGGCTAAGGACACAAGTCTTATCCTTCTATGACCTCTCAAGGATTATGCTGGGCCTTACCAGTGTCCTCTAGCCAGTAGACAAAGAAGACAGACACACATTCAAAAGCTGGACCTTCTCTTTGGTACCAGGAGTTACTAGAATAATTTCTTAGAAGAGTAACTCTTTAGCAAAATGTCAGAGTTGTGAAGACTTATGCTCTTACTGTACCTGAGATGACTGCCTGCTTCTTACTAAAATGCGCAGTAATCAAAGAAATTATTTTACATGATAAGTTTATGTATTTTCTCAAAGTATTCACAAACACACCTGACATTCTCAACAAATTTGTTGTTTATGGCTCTGATGATCTGCTGTGGTAGATATTGAAATACAAAAGAAAAATATTTAGAAGCAAGGTTTCCAAGAACAGGCCACTAAGAAAAGTCAACAACTGAGATTTAGGTCAAGGCATCTGAACAAAGTATGTAATAAAATAAGGTGCAGAAGGAGTGATATATGAAATCTGTGAAATTCTTATTAAGACAGAGGGCTGTGATTTGCTTTTGTTTCTGTGTCCTTAGAAAGACTTTGCCTTGCTGATGGCATAGCCCATGTCCCAACACCATTCTTACACTATACCTGAGGCAATGGGACACTCGTCTGAGGCCCCTGAATATTACTCTAGTCTTAACTTCTAGGCTTCAGTCCCAATGCTGACCTTCACTTTCTATGATCCTGAGTAAGCAATTTAAAGGTATCTGAATCTAAGTTCTGTAAACTCTGAACTAACGAATATTACCTTTATTGGCATCACAGAGAGCTTTTTGCACTTTCAGTTTCTTGCAAACTATGATACAGAAATATTGTCATATTTATACTAAAGACATAAGGACTCTCCTGCTCTTTTACTTAATATCACATTAGTAACTTTTCTGGTCCGTACAGTAAAGACCAGCTAAGACGATCCATTTCACTGTCAGCTTTTTCACTTATATGTGAGTCTTCTACAGTTTTACTTCAGGATTCATGTTCAATTTTTGCTATTTGAAGTCTGGTCTGCCCAGTTCTTTTCCTTCTTACTTAGCTGTTTGTCTCCAGTCTGCTGACGTGTACTTCAATGTGTATTTTTTCTGCACCGCTGAGTGCGCTGGACTCAGAGGCCAGTGCATCAGCTTTTGCACAAATGTCTTTATTCCCTCCTAGCCCTTTTCTGTTTGGCATTATCACATAGTGTTGCTGCTCTGAAAGTTATGAAAGGTTAATCACATATGACAATACAGGTATCAAGCAGAAATGTTAACTAGCCTATTGTCTGCTCATGCATACTAATTATATTTAACATGGGGACTTTCTACATAACAGTTATGCTTCACTAATGCCTGTTCAGCATTGCAGAGAGAGTGGAGAGAAAATCCTTTACAGAGTGGTGGATTTCTTATGACAGATATTAGGTTGTCATGTGCTCATTCATGATGCCTCAAAGGCTTCAGAGAGATTGCCCATTTTGAAACTTTATAAACATATTTTGTGCTCCAAAGCAGCCTGGAAAACATTCGCTGCACGCTGGGGTTACAGAATGCCACTGGGCTGTGCCGGCAGCCCAGCAGGGTCAGATGTACCCAGCAGGTGGTGATTCAGGCTATGGGCATTGGGAGAAGATGGCACGAATACTTTGTTCAGGTACAGTCAAGGCAATGCCTTTGAACCTGATCAGATCTAGGGACTTGAAGACAGATTGACTTAATCATGAGTTTAATGACTCAGAGTAGCAAGGTGATGGGGAATCGATCTTTCAAAAAACAGATCTAGGAGCAGATTGTAAATAAGCCAGGATAAAAATTTAGTTGTGAAGCAAGAAAGTAAGTATCTTGAGATTTCATGATGAATTTGATGCCTGAGGCAAAGATGGAGTCCAGAAAGAGCAAAAACTGCAGCCTGGTGATTTCTGTACAAGTTACATAGGTCCAATACCTGCAGCAGTTTCTGATCCATCATGGACCAAACAGATCCTTAAGAAGAAAGCTTGGATCATGGAGATTATTGAGTCAGAAGATCAATAGAAGAAGCTGTAGGCTTAAAGAAAAACAGAAGAAACTAGAAAAAGAACAGTGGTACCTAGAGTATGAAGCAGATGCAGTGATTAAAATCAGGGTGGCACATCGGTCTGAAGGACATGTCTGTCACTGAGCAGCTCAAACAACCAGCTCTTTGGAAGGTTTCCCCAGTGTAAATATTACATCTCACTGGAGCAGGAATTGCCAAGGACTGCAAGATACAAGCAAAATAACTTGTTCAGTGTGAAAGAGGTATGAGCCTGCCCTGTTGAGGTGGAGTGCCGCTCAGGTAGTCCATGGGTAATGACAGAGAGAGAAATAAAGATGCTCCCATTCAAATGAAACCAAGGGGAGCCTGGCACTGGGACCCACAGGATGCTCATTTTTCTATGTGACAAAGTGTGTGTGTGTGATGCTGGGGATGCAAACAGGGAGCTGCATCGCTGATAGTCCTCCCATTGAATCCCTGCCTGGCCCCGATTCAGATATCTGAGGAAACAGTGCACATTTGCAGGCTTGGTGTGCTGTGGCCAAATACCACAATGCAATGCTCTGAAAGGAAATTCTGCTCAAGAGAGAATACTTTATGGATAAAAAACCAATTAAGTTTGATGCAAAAAGTAAATATTCAACCTGCATGTGCTATACAAAGAGGTGCTGGAGGACAAAGAAATTAAGTTGAGTCTTTTGGTATGAAATTCTCTGGGCAACCTACCTTTGGTGAGGTTTGGTGATAGTTTTGTAAACTCTGTAGGAAATGTCCTTGTAGCCATTTTGTGTACCTAGAAGTATAACATAATAATAGCAGCAATAAATAGCCCATTAATTGATGGGAAAATGCTGGATTTTTTCAATGATTTGCAAGTAGCATAGTAATATTATAATTATTTTGTGATCTTTTAATTTTGATATAATTTTTGCACTAAAAGAATTCCTTTCTACACAGGAACATTATAAAAAGCAGCAGAATATCTACATTACTTACATTTCATGTGCTTTTGTTTTGATTTACTCACTGCACTAGTAAAGTTGCCAGTCAGATATGTGTAATAGCACCTTCTAGGCTTGGCCAGCCCAGGACTGCAAACATTTCACAATGAGCCTAAAGGAGCCTGCTTTAGGTTTAGATTGCCACCAAATACATTAAAAAACAATCTTTCTGCCAAAGCTCTGTAATTCTTCTTTGTTGGAGGTCTTATCACCTTTTCCACCTTGTTTTCTATTTCTTTGAAAGAAGCACTTTTTTCTTTCTTAGAGGACTTCCCTGGTTCTTCTGTTTCCTCCCAATAATGATTATCATGCTGTTCTTAAGTAGATTATATAGCTATTAAAACACTGTAGAGAGGCTTGGACTTTCTTACTATGTTTGTTGAGCTGTTTAAACAAGACAACTGAATTTGAAGTGTAATGTCACCAAAATTGCTAAAAACGTATTATTCTTAAAATCCTGTGATATTTGTTTTTTTCACCACTCTGTTCAGGTCTGAAACATTTTAGACCAGTGCTGAGCTATGTGAATTAGTTCTTTTTTCATGTTTTGGAAACTTTATAATCTTAGGGTACTCTGAGCTGTCACTGAAGTAGGCTGACAAGAAGATTGGAATGACTAAATGATTTGGCAAACACATTACAGAGATCAAAGCAAGAAAGCAGTAATAACAACCAAATGAGACTATGCTGTGTATCTTTTGGTCTCTGTACATTACACCCAGAAACAAAAGCTTCTTTTGGCATTCCAGATTCAATATACTCCTCAGAGATGCTTGCTGCATTAGATCCTACATATGTTTGGATGTATCTGCTCTGGTGCATCATTTAGAAAGCTGCAACTTCTCTATTATGTCTTTATTTTTATATTTATTTCTTTTTTTAAGCAAGTTGTTTAGCCACTAAAGTAAGGGAACATGAATGCTTAGCTATTTAAATATATTGGTACTGTGTGTTTTTAAAGCACTTGGCAAGACATTTATTTTCCTTTAAAATACTTTGTTGGTCTAAAGAGTTGGCACACGCATTCAACTTTAACAGCTTTTCATATTGGTGTCTCAAAAGCCAGCAAAGCATATTTTTAAAGTAAAGTATATTTTTATTAGACTTTGGGTTAACTGTAGTTGCTTCTCATGTTTACACACGTATAGCACCAACAGTATATTTTTTGCAATACTTGAAAAAGTAGGGTTTGGAATGGTATAGTTAGTAACAGCCTGTAAACACTGTCAGCATCGTATGAATAGGATTGCAAGGAGTAATGCTGGAGAAGATGTGACTTGGCAAGCTGAGACTATGGTGGAGTAGTAGCCCATGGAGTGGCTCTGAGTGATTCAGGGACTATGTAATGCTTTAAAGTAATTTTCTTCTTCTCCTTCCTTTCAGTCAATGTGCTGCTATAGAGAAAGACCAGGATTTGCCTTCAAAGGAAAATATTGTGGCTCTGTTTTCCTTATAGAGAATATGTTTCTCATTTATTTCAAAATATAGGAGACATGGCACACTGTCTCACTCAACTCACCATCTGCTAACCTGCCATGGAGTTACTATGACTCACAAGCTACAGAGAATGTGCCGATATTTTAGCACTTCAGCAGAAATGTATATACTATTACACACGTCAGTGATACTATACCCATGCATGGGAAGTTACCGATCATTGTTGGACAACTGTTTCCTCTGTGCCCAACAGTCCTTTAGGAGAAGAGGGGCCAGGACATTTGATCTCTGTGCTCCAAGGGCTTGTTATGGGTTGGACTATGTCAAATCCAAAATGGAGAGGAGGGAACCAAAATGAAACCTTGCCAACCAGGCAATATTCTGCATCCGCATTTGCAGTCCATCTGCAAACTAGTCTGAGTTCTTTTAACATACAGTTTAGCAGCACTTTTCAGAAACACAAAAACTTTTCTATTTTATTATAAAACTGAAATAACCAAGACTTCCTATAGACTCTGTTTTCCTAATTTTGCCACTATTCAATTAGGTGACAGTGGAAATTTTCATCTCTGCCAGCCGCCTTTCTGGAGGAACATCTTTCCTCCCCCTTCTTGGTTTGTCCAGTCTATTTAAACTTTAAAATGATGGGAGACTGACTGCCTTCTATTGCATAGCCAGGGCTTTGCCCAAATGAATTTCTAATGTCACCTGGAGCCCTTTGACCTTAAGACATAGTGTTAGCTATGGTATTTCTCTGTAGCAGAAGCAGTTGGCTGACCTTGAATGTGAACTCCTGTTAGAGAGGGAATCCCCAGAAGGCATGTATACCTGCTTGAATATTGTATGTCAAATATTTCTGTTTAGATTCTTGTGGCACATTTAACCATCTGAGGATTATTCACAAGAAATAACAAGGAAGCACATTTCTCCATACCTGAGTTAGATGGCTGTTTGAGAGTTAAACTTTTGTGAAAAAATTAGAACTGAATTTTAATTTATTTTAATCATATTTTTGTAAGCCTACAGCAGGCCACCTCTGTCCAATTTCTATAAAAATATAAGTTTTTATAATAAAAAATAAAATTAAAAAAAAATTTAAGAACAAATATTAGACAGCCTAAACTGTAAACACCACCATGAGATCTGTGCAATGCATCAAAGCTTCCTCTGTGTCACTCATGTGTCTCTTTCCTTTTACTGAATTAACAAATTCTAAGATACTCTGCAATATAAAGCCCAGGATTTTCTATAGCTTGTAAAGACCCGTGAACAGTCAGAGAGACTGACTTAAAGCACTTCAAAGCAACACTAAGATGGACTACAATGCTAGGACACTATAATAGACTATAATGATAGGAATGGGTCAAAGTTTGCTGCAGCAAAAAGGGAAAATGATAGGCAGAACAGTATCAAGTGAACAATGCAGAGCATAAAACTTCATCATCCAATTCAGCATTCACTTTATGTTTTGAAACATAAGTATTTATTGCCTGCACTCATACCCCCTGCCTAACTCTATTTTAACACATTTTGCAAGTTTGCATGTTATTAGCGTGTGTGTTACAGAGCTTTCCAGATGAGGGGGGGTTTAATGGTGTGTGCAAGGACTACTTAATGAAAAAAAAACAACCCACCATTTAATTTTCCCCTTAAGGGGGTTAGAATTAATAGGCTTGGAAAGCTTTTGCTGGAACTTTTATGAAATTCTCTATAAAAAGAGTCTTTGGTGAAATTAGTCTCAGAGACAAAGGACTGGGATAGTTGCTGTCTCCACTCAGGATGACAACATTTCAAAGCTGTACACTCCCCTAAAACCCTTTGATTCTTTATTCATAATGATACAGCCAGCCATGGCTATTATAAGAGCCGTTGTATAAATCTAGGCTATTTTTGAATGAAGTAGTCTTTGCTTTTGTCAAGTAACAAAAATAATTGTAACTAACACATAAGTGAAGAAGGAGGTAGGCATACACGAGGTGTTTCACTGGGCTTCAGCAGCCTCGGCTGCTGGTTCCAGCACTGCCACGATCACACATGCTGCCTTTGGGTGGGCTGAAATTCTGTGAATAACAGTGACGCCTTTCACAAGGGAATAGTATAACAATGGTGACTTTTGATCTTTTGTGAGAACATTTTCATAAAAGTATTCTATACCGATGTAGCTAGGCAAAATTTAGTATGAATAACACGATTTCTAACATACCAATACTCCTGTTACCCATGTAATGGAGGGTCAGGGATCTGGATTTGCTATCTAATTGGACTTCATTATCTCTCCTTCATTAGCTCTCAGGGCAATAAATCACCCTGACAGGGTCAGAAAACACAGATGTCTGCTCTGCTTTGTCCTTCGTGTGCTTTGCCATGAAATTACATGTACACCCTGGCTCAGTTTATTCACTCTGCGTCAGTCAGAAGCAGTCCTGGCTTGTTATGTGTCATAGTGTGAGATATGAGAAGTGCAAAGCAAGTTTGTTCCCTAACAGGAGCCCCACAGTCAGCCACATTTTCAGACTGGGAGGGCTATTACACAACATCATTAGAAATATTCTGCTAACTAAACACATGACTTTTTGTGACCTATGAGTTATTCTGTTTGAAAAAGAGCCCAGTTGAGACACAAAGCCAAGTAATAAGGCCCATTAAGAAACACACGATAGGCAAAAATACATCTCCTTGTTTTGTTAACACTAGTAGTAAGCCAGTGCTATTGCAATAATAAAGAATGCTCAGTTTTTCCCAGTCAGTTATTCAGGAAGCTTCACACATTACTCATTGCTTTCAGTACGTGCTGTGAAATCAATGCACTGCAGATCACTTTGCCACGGTGGACTGCTTGAGCAAGTGGAGGAAGGTTTACCTAATTTGGCCAGGTTGGGGTGGAATTGTGGCATTCCACCAGGAGCAGACAGCCTGCTCTGGAGCCCTTGTCTTACTAAAGGCACTAGATCAGGTTGTCCTATTAAATGTAACACTTTTCTGTTACAAGCATCTGATAACATTAATGAAGGTGATTTGAAAACAGCTTCCTCCAAACTAAGAATTATTTATTGTCAAAGTTCTGTAATGTCCAGAGCAAAGGATTGAAATAAACCAGTGCAGAAATATTTAGGTCCCTGCAAACACCTGCGCATTTCTTCTGCTTGGAGCATGGTTCTGTAGACTGGTAAACAATGACTGCTGTGCTGCCTTACCACCTGGGAAGCTTGCAGCCCATAGTATCTTTAAGAAAGACAGTGATCTTAAATGAAGTTTGGAAGGAAGATTTCCAGACTAACTGGACCCAAGCCAAGGATATTTTTTTAATTAAACAAGCTTAAACAGTTAATGGCTAACTATAACTCTTTGAAGTCTGACCATAGAATATCACAAGATGAAACAACTGTTGAGATGCCCATGCTAGCTAATGAAATAAATTAATAAAAACACCCATAGTCCCCCAATCACTATAATATCTATGCAGTGATTGTTCCTCTTCTCTTGAGGAAATTGCTCAGTGGGCATGTCTGGCTCTAGAGAGAAAAGTGAGACCTAAGGAGAATGTGAAGAGTGACAACTGAGGTGGACTTTTTCTTTACTAAGTAATGGAGAACTACTAAAAACTATAACATTTTATTGTTTTGAAGCATTAAAAGACATTTGAAAAAGGCTAAAGCATCAATAATTAAAAGATGATAGCTTTTTGATGATTGCTTCTCTTAACAAACAAAAGGAAAGAAGAATTTCAAAGATACAGAGGAAAAACCAGGGAAGATGAAACATCACATCTGGACAACGAGAAAGTAGAAGTCAGGGTGAAAAAGAAAACAAAAGCTAAGAAATAGGGATTTGATAGCCATTTATGTTCAGCTTGTCTGTGATAATTCCAGCAGAAAAACTCAGGAGCAATTATTCAGCAGATTAATACAAATCCTTATTTCAAACTGCTTCATTTTTCAGAGCTGCTATTTATTAAACCATCATTTTTCTGGCTATGCAACAAATATTGCTTCCTCTAAAATCCTACAGTGTTTGCTGGAGCAGTGGAAGCTGCTTCCAGATAGTGTAATCTTCCCTTTGAAAACATACAATTCATGATGCTTGAAATGCTCAGTGGGAGGAGTGTGTCTGTAACACAAGATGGGAGTCAATGCAGGCCTGGCTTCTACCAGGCCTGGTGACAAAGAGGAAGACAAAAGCATGTTTGTGGCTACCATGATCATATCAGTACCTATTAAGTGTGGCACCATTTGATATTTCATTGAAATAGAAGTTTGTGGGAGCAGTTTTCAAGTTTGATATTCAGTAAAAATTTACCGGCTGGTTCCATTTTCAGACAGAAATTTATTGAAGCTATGTTACACAACTCAGTCTGTGATTAGTCCCTTAAAATATTGAATCTGAGTTACAAAAGGGCACACATAAGTGTGAAAAAATTATGATAGGTGTATAAATGCCTGATTGGAAATCCATGGTAGTTGATAAGAATCTTCATTTTCATTGTGATGCAATTCCTGAAATCACAATATTTTTTAAATGACTGTTGCTGTTTGCTCTGGCATTTCAAAACTTCCTACACAATAGAAGAGACATCAAAATGGCTAAAGTAGGAAAGAATCTAACCATTAAGCTAAAACTATGGCAAGTTTCTTCCAAACCAAGAAGTGTTTATTGCCGAAGGTTTATAATGTTTAGAGCAAAGGTTTAAAATAAATTCAAAACTCATATATTTAGGTCCATTGCAAACAGCTGCAAATTTCTTCTGTCTGAAGCCTGGTTCACTAGACTAGGAAATCCAGACTGCTGTACCCCAGCTCTGCTCTACCAGCTGATACTTAAACCTGGGTTTATTTAATCAACACATTTAAACTTAAAACCAGTGGCTCCACTAAATGATATCATTGGTTCTGAAAACATACTTTCTAGATTAAAAAACAAAATTAACTACTTCTTCCCATATTTACTTTCTGACAGTATCTGTGTCCTTTTTGAGTGATACTTGGAAGCACATTAAGTGAACGTGATGACTGGATATCTCACCAAAGTCATGTTCACTGTGACCATAAAATATTAAAATTAAGGTCCAAAATGTTAATATTAGGCTCCCAAATGGCAATATTAACATTATAATATATTAATATTATATTAACATAGTATATTTAGAGTTCCAAGCCAATATTGGATATGGTGGTTTTGATCTAAATGCATGCAGTTTGGCATCTGGATATAGACTTTTGACCCTTACATACAGTCTTTATTTTAAGGGCAGAGAACAGACTCCATGTGACCTCCTTCCAGGAGCAGTTAATGCTAAAGTCATAAAACTAAGTGAGCTTTGCAGCAGAACACACATAAAGGTACATCACAATGTGTTTTGCTTTTGCAGAAGAAACAAATCATTTGCAGTCAAAGCAAGCCACACAATTTCTTTTCCAAACTAGGTTAAATATGCTTTATACAGTCACAAAACAGTTGTCAAAATAATTTAAATGCCTTGTGTGTGATGATTTTTAACACATAAATGAGACTAGATGAGTAAGTATTTTGGAGAAAAACTGTGAAACCTTCTAAGTTGAAACAGAATGGCAACTCTGTGCCAGTTGTTTGAAATGCAAGATGTATTTCTACACAGTTATTTCTTTGATACAAATCAAAAGCCATTTTTGACACCTTATTTAAAAGAAAAGATTCCACTCAGAAAGAAACAATTCTGTATTAAGTGGAAAATGGTTTAAAGTGCACCCTTGACTTTTCTATTGGAGCAATGATTTCAGCAGATGGTTGAAATCCTGTCATACGTTCCTGTGATTCCATAACCCAAAGGTAGCTCAGGATCCATGCCACAATTCAACATCCTTTGAAGCCAATATAAGTCCTTCCATTGACTTCAACAGGTTTGGGATTACAACTGAAATTTCATTCTAATGATGCGAAGTACATCAATACCTCATTGGTTTTAGATCCATCTGTGATTTTTTTTCCAATACCAATCATAGAACTCAAACTGTAGAGCAGATTTCTTTTCTCATAGCTTACTTCTCCCAGTCAGGTATTCCCATGTCTTTTTGGCTTGTTGTCAGTATTTCCTGAGATGCATTCAGACACTCTTATAAAGTCCACTGACCTCCTGAGGAAAATGCTGAACTCAGCCAGGAGTGGTTTCACACAGGTGATATAAATGGAGCACTAAACACTTAGTGTTGGATGTACCCAGTCTTGGGAAAAATGTTTGGACTTCTATGGTCATTAACTTTTATATGTGGAAAATCCTGGAACTGAATACTCCTCTGTCTTCTGTGAAATTTCCAACTGTAAAATTACTGTGTAGCAGGCTAGGTATAATAAATTGTTTCCTGTAAAACTATAACATCAGGCCACAATCCTATTAACATAAGTTATGTCCTGTGAGTTACCATGATACTGCTCACTATTCTCTCTTTCATGAGAGACCGTAATGGAAATTCTCCTTCTTCCATTATGCAGAGGAGTGAAAGTCTTTAAGGCTGTTCTGCAGCAGGACTTGCAATAGGCCAGCACAGGGCAGCATATGTTGTTTCCACTTTTCTAGGGATTTTCTGATATAAGAATGTCCTCCTCTATTTACAAGAAAAACAAAAAAATCATCTAGATTTTAGACAGTCCAAAAAGTATGAAACCGTGAATACAATGAAAATGTAGGTATTTCTGCTCAAATCTGTTGAACACCTAGAAAAATAGCTTTCAAAAGCTAATGTTTTAGGGAGCTGCCCACTGTTACAGTGAATCAGCAGGTTTTTTTAATCAATCAGCCTTCTGTTTGATCTTTCATACAGAACACTGGGAAAATTCTGGCATCTTTCCACTTCTTTAATTTATGCCTTTTTTTTCAAGGACAAATTCAGAGATGCATTGAAGTTGTTAGAGAAAGAAGAGGAGTAACATTTGTGTAGATATTTTATTGACTATTTAATTTTTTTTCATTTTTTTTTTTTAATTGGAAATGAATAAAAAGGAGTCAGTGGGAGAAATATTTGAAACATTGCTTTCCAGGAGGAAAAATACAAAAAGCTTTGGGAGTGGGGTGGGAAAGCTTGAAAACTGTTGTGTTTTGGGTTTTTTTTGTTAGATTTACAGACATTGGGTGATTTTAAAAGTTTCTTCTTTCCTATGTTTGCATATGTTTCTTTTGACAAAAGAAAAAAAAAATCTATGAAAAGTTAGAAGACCAAACCCCAATCATCCTTATTATAGAAAGGATTTCCATTTCTATTTTATCATTGTTGAAAGTGAGGACAAAAATGTACAAAATATCCAGTCATAAACCTTTGGAATTACTTATGAACATTGTCCACTAATGGCAACGCATTACTCCATCAAGGGAAGTCAAAGTCCTTGAGTTCTGCACAATTTTCCATGGTCAAAGTTTCTGTGTTTTTGCAGTGCAGGGAGGTTGCACAGCTATTCCTGCTGCCTCAGACAGTCAGAAAAGGGTTAAACCCTAAAAGCTTATTCAATACTATTAGCACAGCTAAATCCTACAGAAGAAAGCAAACTCCAGCACAAATTCAAGTTCAGAAAAATACATATAACCACAAAATGGGTGACAGTGGTGACATACAGGGACCAGGATTTCCTCTCATGTACTGCCCAGAGAAGTATTGTCCCCTTATTTTCAATAATAGTTCAACCCTTGGCTGTTGCTGTCTTTTTCTGTCTTCCGTAGCCTTGGTCAAGACATGACTTCTACACAAAATACTGTGAGAGTACTCTGGTGAACTTTCCTTTGATGTTTCTTCAACTATAAGAAAGAATTACTGGTTCCATAATGGTGAAACCTACTTGAAAATGCCCTAGCACGTATAGGAATAATTTATTTTGTTCCAGTTAACATGTGGAGCTATTTGCATTATACTGCATATTCATTTAGCTGTCATCACTGTGGGTGGGTTTCCATTTTCCACTGTATGTCTGAGTAATGGGTTGCTAGAAGACAGGTACTTTGGAAACACGGGAAAAAGTGATCTACAGTAGCCATAAAAACAGGCTGGGTGGAAAACCATCTTACCTACTGTTATTGATATTTCACTGCACACTTCAATCCCTATTGATCAATCACTCATAAAAATAAAATGTTCTGGTTAAGCTGGCAAGGACTAGAAATGCCATATATATTGCAGACTGCAGTCCTGGGGAAGTAACAGTCCACTGCTCAATTACAGTCCCATTGTACATGAGATGTAGGTCTTACACGCCCCAGATAGCATTCCTGGCCTGGAATGTGGGTTTCTGCAAATGATAAATATGATACAGGAAACAGATAACAGAAAAATCAGAGATGTGAGGATCCCATATCCTGAAATGGAAGTAAAGATGGTATTTCTTACTGAGAGGTTTCTATTACCAGAGGGAGAAGAAAACCAACCCTCCAAGCCCCTAAGTATTGCCAATATTGCAATGAATCCTTTGCCTACATGGTGTTCTCTGTTGAATTCATTACTGCTAATAGAGATGGAACAGAACCAAAATAGTTGTTGCCTATGCAAAGATTTATTTTTAGATATTCCTTAACAGTACAAAGTTAAGTATATGCATTTAGTTGATTTGAATGATACTTATGTTGCCATTTCTTTTGCTGTGCTTGTTGTTTATCGTCTGTGCACACAATGCTTAGTGCACGTGCAATGCCTATCCCTTATTCTGCCTGCGCCACTTGGGCAGTACCAATATACAAACAAATAAGCATTCATCCAGAGTGAAATTTTTGTAGTAACAGATTGAAATATGACAACAAAGCACTGAAACAATACATTTTTCTGAAGGTTCAAAGAGTTTTCTGCTTCCGGTTTTATTTTAGCTGTGATATTTTAGAGGTCCAGAAAATTGCAGGACAAAGGTTTCTAGTTTTCATGTGGGTTTTGTTGTGTTTTTGGTTTTGGAATAGGTATTCTGAACAACATGAAGAATAATTCGCTAAAGCCGTATGTGGCCAAGAGAGCCCTACGGGATATTTGGATTCCTCCCATAATTACATCACTTCTCGGTAAGCCTTCTATATAAACATCTTGATGTTTGGAAAAGCACTTATTTTGGTCTTCTTTATTCTTTGCCTGTACGCTACTTGCGTGACTGAAAATCTTTCCTGAACAAAGCAAATTACAAAGTGTCATTGGAATGTCTAAGTTCCATGGAAAAGGCCCCCAAATAACAGACTTAGAACAACCACAAAATGTTGACAAAAAAAATTGCACAAAAGTAGTACCTTTTCTATTCCGGAACAAACCCTACTGTGCTAAGGAAAGAAGGTGGAAAGCAGAGAAATGTAACAAATTCACTCTACAATCAAACAATCTTCTGTCTCAATGTTAAACCCTGTTCCATAAATGTATTACTTTGTTAAAAAAGATTGTTCTCCTCGGCTTGACATTCAGAGCAAGATAAAGTTGAAAAGTAATATTGTTGAGTTAAACCTACTAATTGGGAATAGACAGTCTGGGGTAGGCAAGCTCACTTATCTGTGTTAGGTCACGTACAATCCTCATAAAGAGCGGTGCAGACCAAGACAAGAGCATTTGCAAGCACTCACTGCTCTTTCTGAAGCCTAAAGGCTTTCCCTCTGAGTGAGTTTGAGCTCTCTTACAAAACCTTACCAGTCTAATAACAGTGAGTACTGAGAGATGTACAAGAACAAAAAAACCTCCCAAAACAAACAAACAAAACCATCAAAACCCCCCAAAATCCTCTTACAGAGAAAATATTAGAAAAGCTTGGATGTATTAAACTATATTTAACAAACATATTAGAACAGTTATCATGGAAGTAAATGTCATTTTTACTTTTTCAGGAAAATACTATTTTCAAATTCAGCCACACAGGAGGTGCTGGCCTCTCTCTTTTTGTTTAGCTGTATAGGTTTGAAAAATACAAGCTACACATTGAAAATGATATGCCATGTTGAACAGTTGTTTGATTTCACTTTGTCTTACCAAAAGACCAACTTAAGCCAGAATTCTATTTTATGTTAGATCCCTGTGGCCAGTTTCAGACATATGAGAGCTTTTTGCTAATGACAGTGATTATTTATGCAAAACCAGCACATTGCCTCATAGCAGAAGGCATCGGAAGCCATGCACTAGAAATGGAGACCCAGACAACATGCAGACATAGTAGCCCCATACATTTACCTCACACAGCAAAAGATGTTCATGGGTATCCAGAAATTATAAGTGGGACATACAACATAGGGCTGTGGTTTCCTTGGCAATGCTGACACTTGTTTAACTTATGTGATGGATGGTTTTATTATGAGTGAAGAGAGAAAGAAAGGGATCCAAAGTGTAGCCTTGAGTTTGATTCGGAGATATCCAAACTAGTAGTAAAACAATTGCTTTCTATGTCTAATTTGAAATAGGTTTCGCTGGTTTTGGCACAAGTATACAACTAAGAAATGCTCTTCTTGCAATACTTCACTAGCTTATTTTCAGGGAAATTCCTAAAGCTTTTACTCATGAAATAATTTTCTTATATAAAAACTGTATGTAGATGAAAATACTGGGTGCTCTGCTCCAGCCTATACATTTTCACCTAAAAATAAATTAAATTGCAGCAAGAAGTCTATAAATTTTTATTTTACAGCCCAATAAAAACATTATTAGTTTAACAGTAGATGTTTATTTTGAACAATAGTAAGTACTACATGCATTTTTGTTAAAAACATCTTCCAAGTGGACTGGCTAAAAATTATCTGATTATAATGCTAAATGCTTTATATTTGTGAAAGGTGTGAGCTGCTTGCGATGCAAACCCTGCAAAGGGCAGGCGGTGGCCCTGGCGTGGCCCCTGCGGCAGCTGGTCTGGCTTGGTGTCAGAAGGACGACTCGTCCTTACAGGGTTTTTGTTCTTGCTTAAGGAGAACTGAACCATGGGCAAATGTCGTGGTTTAACCCCAGCTGGCAACTAAGCACCACACAGCTGCCGGCTCACTTCAACTCCCAGCAGGATGGGGGGGAAAGAATTGGAAGGGTAAAAGTGAGAAAACTTGTGGCTTGAGATGGGAACAGTTTAATAAATGAAATAAAATAAAACAATAATAAAAAATTGTAATGAAAAGGAAAATAACAAAGAATGAGAAATAGAACTGAAGGAAGACAAGTGATGTAAATGAAAACAATTGCTCACCACCAACAGACGGATGCCCAGCCTGTCCCGGAGCAGCAGCCCCCTGGCCAACCTTCCCCCAGCTGTATATGCTGAACATGACGCCGTATGCTCTGGACCACCCCTTGGGTCAGTGGGGGTCAGCTGTCCCGGCTGTGTCCCCTCCCAACTCCTTGTGCCCCCCCAGCCTGCTCGCTGGTGGGGTGGGGGGAGAAGCAGAAAAGGCCTCGGCTCTGTGTGAGCACTGCTCAGCAATAACCAAAGCATCCCTGTGTTATCAACGCCGTTATCAGCACAAATTCGAAACATAGCCCTACACTAGGTACTGTGAAGAAAATTAACTCTATCCCACCCAAACCTAGCACAACAACCCATAATTTAGGTATCAAGACCAATGTCCATTTATACTTTTTGGAGGCCTACTGGTTGTGTGGTTTTGCATCAGCTATGAGTCAAAAAGTATGTCGAGTTCAGCCAAATTGCTTCACTTCTGCACATCCTTGGGTAAATGTTTAAAAGATATCTTTCATTTGCCTATTCTTCCTTCTTTATTCTCTCATGTATCCCTTCCTCTTCCCGAAGTCAGGGTTTCCTTTTCTCATTGGAACTATTTCTTCCCATCAACAAATACTTTCTCACTGGTTTTTATGCTGTTTCTGCTGGTATTTTATCATTCTGCAGACCATTGAAACACACTATCTCTCCTCTATCTTTTTGCCTTCAATTAAACTGAGTCATGTTAGTTACAAATTAAAAAATGTGGCAAGTGGAAGAACAGTAAAAAAAATATACGCTTCAAATTTCCTGTAGAAAAGAGAAGAATAATTTTGCTTCTCCTATGGAAAGCAAGATATCATAGACAACTATTTTCTACCTATTTGAAACTTCTAAAAATTAATAACAATTTTATTTCATGGAACTTCAATATTTAAGCAGGCACATATTTTCCTGTTGAAAGGCTATGCCACATTCGGGTGTATACTACAGCTAATATTTAACAGAAAACAAAGGAAAACATGTTTTATTAAGAACTTTTTAGCAGAGCCTTAGCTAATGGACAAACTCTTTTTGATAAGTACAGACCTGAAGCTGCATCACTTCTTGATGTCCAGCTCTAATCCATCCCCCTCCTGAAATATTTTCAATGGAAGTTAAGAGCCCATTGTATTCAGGAACCAGGTATGTTGTGAAATTGAGCCATGGGACAATTTCTGTCTCTTTAAGGACTTTTCCCACAAAAACGTTGAAAGAGAAGCAGGGGAAGAGCACGTCAGACTTTCAGGAAGGCATGCAGCCTTTTTCAGCTGTGCGAGAACATCTACCGCAATTGTTCAACAGCCAAAGTCAGTCTGTTCTTGTCCCCCTTGTAAATGCAAACCTGGAGCAGCATCGCTATATGAACTAAGACATGTAAAACACATAAGAAACAGGATCAGTCAGTGTGATTATTTTCACTAATTTGTGTTATTTTCACTAATCTTCACTTCTTTCTCCATATATGTAAATCACTAAATACATTGACCAATTGCATATTTTTGTAAGAATAAGATACATAACTTGAACATCTGAGCTGTGGAAGGGAATGAAGTCCCATGGGAAGTGAGTATACCTTAATACCTTTTATTTTATGTCCAGGTCCCACATATTATTAACTAGTGTCTGTATGTCAGCTAGTATCTGTCTGTCTGAAGTTGTGCATATGCTAGCAAAGTCAATAATTTCAAAAGTAGAAGTTTTCAGTAGGACTTTGTTTTCCAAAAGCAATTTGACAAAAAATTTTCTCTTTTCCATAATTAGTCCATGGTCATTTCCATGCTCTTTTACTATGTAGTGAAGTAACACAGCCTCATGCTGTGGCAGAATAATGATGCTCAGATGGCCAGTTAGGTTCTAAGATTGTTGTAACTAGGATATATATCCAGTATCTGCATTGCTTACTTTGTAAGAACAAGTCACTAAAATATCTTTAACCACTCTTCAGACATGACCTTAGAGATTAACCTCCGATTAGTTTACTGACCTCTGTAATTTAACTTTGTGTTCCTTGTTATTGAACTTGTCTAAATCCCATCAGAAAGGGCTGGTTTGAGATTTGAGGCTGTTGGAAGACCTGCAGCTTGATTGTACCTCTGTTCTTTTTCTGATGTGTGCATTTTCCAACAATTGGAGAGTATTGCAGATGGGTACGTAAGTCTGCATAGACGTGATTAAGGATATAGCAATTGGGTGACATCGTCCTGGCTTCCCTTTACAACGGCAGACCCAAAGGACACAGTCACAGATGCAAGGCTGAGCAGATGCACACACATTTGCAGTCTGATGTTGCTACAAGTTCTACTGAAGAAGTGGGACCTGTAAGTGCTGTGTATACCTCTTAAACCCCATCTAAGATTATAAATTCAAATACTTTGGGGATGACAATAAGGTATGTGTACGAAACCTAAATGTCTGGAGTAAGCAAAATGTAGAATTCTCTCTTCTGCCCTTAAAATCTATGAAATTCTCTGATGCTTAAAAAATGGTAGCCACCCAGTGGGATGGTGAGGGAAGGATTCAAAGAGGACAGAAGAGCCGCATGTTGCGGCTGAAGAGGAGCAGAGCTGAGGGACTGCCCTGAAGGCAAGTAAAGTTGTGCTGACTCTGGTTGCTCTTTCAAGAGGCCTGAATCAGACCTTGTCACACCTCCCACGGGCCACCCGCTGCCTTCCTCCATCTGCCCGGGGAGCCACGCTGGAGAGACAATCCCATTAAAAGTAATACAATTTTTTAAACATGTTTTAGTTGTAATCACCTCATCGCTGTGACCAGATCAGCACTGGCATGGCACAAGGAAGGGCTCAGTAATAACAGGCTGAGCGGGAACAAGGGGCAGGCAATGCCACTGGTAACATGACAGATCTAGATCAGCCTAAAATAGTAATGAAGCTTCATCCTGCCAGTGTCTGTGCCCATCTCAGAAGAAACTGTGCACTTAAAGACTTCTGAGGTATGTGGGCTTTGACAAGGTAAAGCTAGTTTGTTCAAGTGCAGAGGGACATAGATAAGTAACAGAAAAGCTGTGCCTCATTCAGAATAGCATAAGTCAAAAGAAAAAAAATACATCTCAAAGGGCAAGGGAAGATAGAGAATAACTTGGCAAAAGCCAAGGTAGACCCTAATTTACTATACAGATAATGTTCTTTGGTAACCTACAGTAAACTGATGAAGAAATTTTCTAGGCTGGGACCTTATTTTATACCAATTTTTCAATTTGTTTAATTTTGAGCTGGGCATAGGAGCAACAGAAGAAGGACATTGCTTGAAGGAGCCCAATTTTCTGTATGAATTGCATCTAATAAAAAAATTATGATTTTTATGAGTCTTTATATGCTTGTATCTTTCCCCTATCAAACTTTATTTGGATTATTTGCCACTCTCAATAAGCTGTTCCTAGCATATTTGCAAAAGATGCATGCAATGCATTATGCTGTGCAAATTTCTTCCAAGGTAGCTGATGAGAAAAACTAACTTACCTAGAAACAATATTTTTTTTACTTTCTGTTTCAGTGGTCCAGTCCTCATTCCAATCTTATTGTGAAATATATTACCATAAAGGTATATTATGACAACTCTTCTGAAGATGTGTAGAGAATAATTAAAAAGAATAGCAATTAACCTGTCTTAGGGAAAGCATTGTAGTGTAAGTGCTGCTTCAGGGAAATTTCTATCACCGTAAAATCAAAAGGATACACAAGGAGCAAAATAATATTTAAGGCAAGCTGCCAGTCAAATTAGGTTCAGACAAGTTCAGTACAGTTGATTTAATGTTCCTTGGCCTTCTTAGTCAGAGCCATGGTTTTGAGGAATATATTAGGAGCATTTGAGGAGAGAAATATGGAGGATATAAGATGGAATAAAAACAACATTGCAATTTAGGATTAGAAAAATGAAATAGATTGGGGAAAAAAAAGGAAATCAAAACAAGCCTGATGTACTTAGGCTTAGTTATATTATTTATGGAAGTCTGGTTTTTATACTTTTTACTGAAGAAATTGCTTAATTCTCTGAGGCATGATGGTAAAAGCATTAAAAATGGCTATACTGGGTAAGACCAAAGGTACCAGTATACTGTCTCTAGTAATGACCAAAAGCAGATGCCTAGGACAGACCAAACATGAAATCAGAAACCACCTCAGTCAGAGAAAGTTTTCTTTTTTTTTCTTTTTCCCCTGTTCTTAATAGTTCCTAACATTTGGCTTTATTTTTCTACTCTCTGAGTTGATGTTCTCATGGATTGTGTTTTACTCTGCAAGACACGTCCTGCAGTACTTTAGAGCCCATCATGTTATATGTGAATTATCATTTTTCTTTCCCTCATCTATATCATTTCACATTTACTTTGTTGAATTTTATCTGCCACTTCAATGACCAGTTGCCCATTTCAAAGGTGTTTTTTTGTATTTCTTTAGTGAAGCTTCAATCTTTACTCCTACTCTGTTTTAAGCTCTTTAATCCTTCCCTTTTGTTGAGGGAGATCTTGAGAGCATTTCGGAAAGCCAAATAGGTTATATCAAAGGGATCTCCTTTATCACATACTTTTTGATCCTTCAAAGAACAACAAAGAATAAAGACTCGCATCCATATTCTAGTTTATCTAGAATCTCTATTTCCATTTTTCTTGTACTTTCTAATGATTTTTAAGGTATGGAGATCAGATTTACTGGCTTGTAATTCTGTGGCTTTCCCATGACACACATTTGTCATATTTTCTGTCTTTCAGCCCTCGAGTACCAAGGTGGTTTTGAATTTTGTCATAAAACAGAGATGATTCAGTTACTGCAACCCAGAGTAACTTTAGAATGGCTGGGGATGGTCCTGGCAAATCTCTCTTGCATAGAATAGTCCGTTGTCTGGACTGTAACTGTTTTTACTGATGCTTATGTTAATACGTTCTTAACTATACTTAGATATCTCCTATGTATTGTACACTTGCGTTTTCACTGCCCTGACTCCACAGACAGGCAGTGGACATAGGAAACCCCATAGTTCCCTCCCGCTGGGCTGTTATTGCTTCCTTTAGTGAGCAGAATGGGAGCCGAACTGCGCTGTAAAGCAGGAAGGCCCTCTCATGCTCTTAAGGGGAAGTCTGGGCTCTGCTAAGCTGACTGGAAGTTTTGCTGCTCATTTCAATGGGTATAAGTTGCCAAATTCCAGAAGTTACTTTTCCAACTCAGTGGCCAACGAATAAAAGCAATAGGAAAATCACTTTTACAGACAGACAAGCAGCAAAGTGTTCTTTCCATTTCTCTTTCTGCTAGTTGAGAAAAAAATTGCCTGCACCCACAAGCACAAATATTGAGGAAAGTTTAGTACTGAAAATCCAGTCTTCTCCGTTCAAGAATGTGGACTCTTCTCCCAAGAAACTCTGGAATTGTTGACAAGAACAAGAGTACCCATTTCTCATTCATCTGCCTTACTTGAGGAGTAACAGAAAGAATATAGTAGAGCCCTGATCTAGCAGAATCTGTCACTGTATCTCCTTTAATCAAGAAAAGCCTTCTGTACATCTTAAACACAGAATGGTTTTCCAACACTCAGACAGAAAATACTCATAATATACCACAGCCTACAGCTGCATGAGCTGCATGAAATATTACAAAGGGTCCTTGCTAATATAAAAAATACTATCGTTCAGCAGCAGAGACCATGAGCTACTTAGCTATAATGACACACAATTAGGTTTAAGGAGAAAGGAATAATTGCAATGTTTTTTCAGTAAAAAAAAAAAAAAAGATAAAAAAACCTCAGGAGAGTAAAAAAGGAATTAGAATTTCTGCTGCAGGATGAGTCAGATATTGTAGGGACAGTGAAACAGCTACCATGACCAAGACATGGGCTGATAGCATGCACTGTTTCGGAATTTATCTGGAGCCAAAGCACTTTGGAGAATTACTGTAGATTAATTTCTGTTGGTGTTGAAAGGTGCATTTGTCCTAAATCCTTCGCCTGTTATGCCTCTCTTTTACTCAAGCAGACTGGAAAGGTATAAAGTTAAAAAGACAAATATTACTAGAGAGATAAATACTGCTGGGATCTGTATCATCGTGAGATCATTTAACTTCCCAAACACAAACTGGAGAACAAGTATTGCCAACAGGGTTCAGTCACTGCAGGTTGTGACAGGTGAAAGACTTCTTCACCATTTCCAGAGCAAAAGGTGCTGTTCATTCAGCCATGAATTTCAGTGAAGGGATTAGTTTGAAACTGATGACTGCAGAAGTGATGTAAATTAAGAGCTCACACATTAATTTTGTTTAAATAACAACAAATAGTAAGCTTCAGTTTCAAAAGGGCAAGCTTTTAGAAAGTAAGAGAAATGGTTAATAAAATCAGGTAGGATGGAGAGGTTAGGTTATTTTTGAAATAAAGGCAAAAGTTGTCTGAAATCTGTATCTCAGTGAGACGTGAAAATTAGTAGTTGAAAGATCGTTGGACAAATAACCTCCTTTAGTAGGACAGCAAAGAGCAAGCAAAACACCTACATGGAATGGAAAAAGAGATTTATTTGTAACAATGGCCAAATCTCGAAGATTTAGGCAGAGAAAGGGTGATCCAGTGAGGAAGTGAAAGTTGCCAGACTTTGCAATGGAAATTAAGAATACAGTAAAAACCTTGGATAGCCAAATGAAAGAGAACAACATAAGATAGGAGATTTAAGGCAATGCAGAGGGCTGCTACAGGGTACGAGGACATTACATTATCAGCAGGAATATGAACGTAGTTTATGGATGTGAAGATAGGCTAGCTAATACAAGGGTAGATTAGCTAGAAAGTGTGACAGCAGAGCTGGCAGTCAAATACAAGGCCCTCAATACACTCATACTGAAGGACTTGCTATTCCACCCCCACAGTGCTGAAAAAGCTGGCATGTAATGTTGCAAGACTATAAAAAGGAGTTTAATAATTCTTTCAGATGTGGGTGTAAGGGGGAGATGATACCTCGTAGCTGTGAATATAAAATATGGCAATGACACTGAATGGAAGGAGACAGGGAAATGGGTGGAGGAGAAAGTTATGTGATGACTGCCCCAGCCAGGGGGGCAGTGAAACAAAAGGCGAAGGAAACAGAAACTGAAGACCTAGCGGGAAGAGGGCTTGAAAAGCAACACTGAGAATGCCAGAGCAATCCACTCCTCTCTTTTAGACACATGGTAACTGTACATCACCTGGATTTTAAATAAGGCTTTGATATGTAGCTGTGCTGGAGCTGGGAGTTAAGGAAGGGGAGGTGAGCTGGGTGTAGGTGCTGTATGGGCAGCCAGGAGGAGGGAGGTGGCCGATCTGCTTCCATTTGGGATGTTTGCTGAAGTCACGAGCGGTCTTGCCTGCAGCACCAGGAGCTGGATCCAGTGACCGTGCAGCCCTTCACCTTTGCTTTTGGGTGGATTTCTGAGTTGTATCTCAGGTCAGGAAACTATTCTAGTGTGGAGTGTGAGCTCTTCTTTTCCACGTATTAAAGAACTGCACACGTTCCCACACTACACTTTACCATGCACCTTTAAATATGTATTCACGTGGACCAGATAGTCATAGATATTTAGGTGCTGACAGGCAGCAGCTAGTATGATTTCTAAAAAGTAATGAGGAAAGTTTAGTGCCTAATCTCATAACAACATTGGCCCACTAAGATGGAGTGCTAACATTTATAGCCAGTTATGGTGTAAGGTATTCTTTTTGGACTAGACAGATATCTATTACATTTGTCTATTTAATGTAGACATTGTGTTGCCAAGCAAATATGTACAAGCGACAGTAGCAAGTTTAGCAATTATTTTCACTTTAATCTGTGGATTTTGATCTATTTGACGTTTCCCATTCTGTGGTCAGCAGGACCCAATCATTTTTATCAGCACTTCAACTGCTACAATATGCCACCAAGACTGGAGAAAAATGGGCATATAAGAGTAATCTGTGCAACAAGTAGGGGTGTTTACATATAGATAGCATGTTTAGTTTGATAAATAATTCTTCATGTAGTCAGATATTTTTCTAAATATCTGCTATCAAGAAAACACCTGGAAGGTGCCAAGTTCCATTTCTGTTTTCTAGATACAGCAAAATGGACTGAATTTATAAATGCCATTTGTATGCCACTCATTTACTGACATTAAGTTCTGAAAATTTTGAAGAAGCATGGCAAATGAGAGGCTATTTCATTTTAATATAGAAGTGACAGTCTGTGACCTTTCTATGTCATTTCTCATATGATCTCACCAAGCAGAATGAGTGAAAATGACATTTGGAATGAGAGTCCAGCACGGTGAATGTAGCGACAGCTTGTTGTTTTCTGTTTTTCCCAGACATCTGTTTTGAAAAAAAGGGAAATCTGAAAGTCAAAAAACTGAGTAAAGCTTTATGACAGATTTTACTGTACTAGTTCACCCTGCCAAAAAAAGTAAGTGGGTTTTTAATTTCTTTGTTCTTGGTGTTTTGCATTTCCGTGATTACCTTAATTTAAAATAGGAAAAGATATAGTTTGTTCTGCTAAAAGAAATTGTATAAATATGTAGACACGGTGTTAACATGATAACAAGTCCAGACTCCTAAATTTACCATTGCATTTTACATTTTTTTTCCCAATACAGATTAATATTATTCCAGGTTAGGAAAAAACCAGAAGACTACAGCAAATATCATGACATACAAGAGTGTTTCAAGATCATTTTCAAAGCATAGTGTTGGGACATGGTATGCAAACTACATGGGTAGGATATACCTGCTACACTGTGTTTGTCTGATTCCTTATAAATCTGGATCTGATCCTCTACCTGTAGCAGCGATGATCCAGCTAAAGCCTAGGAGGGAGCTCAACACTTGATCAGCATCTGTCCCCAAGTTCCACCTTTAGAGATATGATACTGCAAGCAGGTCAGCAGAGTTTTCATAGCTTCACCCCTGGATAGCCATGGGCCTGTCCAATGTTACGTGGTGCACAGAAAGCAAATAGTCAGTGAGCAGCAGCCCTGCTTTTCTGGGCAGCAAGGAGCACGATGCTTGGTCCCTTATGCTCACACTGCATTGGAATGAGTGTTCGCCCTCCTCCCAACATAACATTTTCAAAATGCAAGAAAGAATTGATGGGGCCTTACAGCCTTTTTTATTGCTGGTCTTTCTCTTCTTGCTAGTTATTTTATTTGGCAGATCTCTTCCTTTTTTTTTTTTCCTTTTTTTTCTTCCATCAGATCCTGCCCCCATATTGGTTGCAGGCCTTTGCAATTTGTACAAGTAGCCAACGTGAGGCTGAAGCATGTTATAACTGATAGCTATAGTTTCCTCCCAGATCTCAGTTTTTATGCATTTTATATATATATATAAAAATACATATGTAGATATACATACATATGTGTGTATGTTACATATAGAGAGATACATATGAATATGTAAGCAAGCATTTATATACATATATACAAGAAACCTTCAAAAGAAATTTTACCTTCTGGATTTCTTTCCTGGAGATTAGACTGATCTGAGTGCATTCTGATTTATAACAAGATACTCTGCCAAAATCAACAGTACAGTAATTGATTATCTTCAGCCAGTTCTAGGTTTTGGCACTTTATCACTTTATACTATTGATGGTCTAGCTCATTCCATTTTAAAGATGAAATATCTACCATTTTGGTTTGCAATAGGTTCCACAGAGAATATCCCCTTCTGTAGGAGGAATATTTTTGCAAAACTGATGCAGACTTCTCTTTTTTCCTATTTTTCATAATAAAAAAAGACTGTCTTTGCTAGAGGGACTTAGGGGAGGGAAAAAAATCTTTCCCTATTGATTGTTTTTTTGTTTTACTTTTTAATAATCTATTTATTAACTGTATCCAAAGAAGTGTATTTGTGTCTTTATTTTAGTATCTTCCCTTAGCCTCCGTGGTTGTTACAAGATTGAATGGCATTTTTTTGGGTGTAGCATTTAGATGAACCTCAGAACATCTTTTTGGACCAGTCACTGGGGTAAAGTACTAGGGAGGGAAGGAGGAGGAACTCGACTCTCCCTCACACTCTCTCTGCCATCATTTACATAGGAAGGAGCGAGGTCCCAGGATTTGGAAGAACTGCAGGGGCTCCTAAGCTCCCTCTGGGCCCAGCTCCACCATCCTGCCGCCCTGGCACATTCACACGCCTGGGCAGGGGAGAGGGAAGCAGGGGGCAGGAAGGGTCAGCAGACCGGAGCAGTATTTCCCCAGCAGGCAAGTCCCCTCCTTGCCTTTTGCAGCAATTCCCATCATCATGGTGCCACAAATGTACTATAACCCAATAGAAAAACTGACAATTTTTTTCTTTTAAGGAAACCACATAGGTTATTTTCTCGATTAATCCTTTCCAAGAAAGGAGTAATTGAGGTATCTATTTTAACTGATCATAGCCTGATAGTATAGGCTACAGCTGCAAAAAGGTTTTAGCAGCCTTCCCAAGCTAAATCTTATTTTTCACAGCTCATTAACTTTTGCGAAGTCTGCTCCAGGCTGAAATTTTACAAGATTCTAGCTCTAAAATGTTTTCTTTAAAAACTGATAAGAAAAAATCGTTGGCAAGTTCAATGTTATATAAAAATAAATAAGTTATTAGTGTTAGACACTACTTATTTGCAGGGTTTGAAAAAGTCTGACTAAGAAGAAGGTGGCAAGCAATTATCACTGCTATTACCTTTCAGCTCTGTTCTGGATACATTCATTGTAGCTTTGAATGAAGTGGTACTCTTCGATGCATATGAAATAGGCTAATATTATTTTGTAAAAACTTCAGTAATAATGTCTTTGTCAAAGGTAAAGGGTATTCAAATTTCAAGCAGAGAATTATCTTAGCAGTCAGAAAACTGTCTTTTCCCTCACCCCCTCCCAGCGCTGCGCAAGAGAAGAAGTCAGAGGAACATTGGGCAAGCTTTCCTCTTCCCTTGGCCAGCTCATTGAAGGCAATGGTCACACTCGGGTGTTCACAGCCTTCACAGCAAGCCTTCACAGCTCACCGCGCCTGCCCCGGAGAGCAGCAGAGCCCTGCCCTGTCCTTCTCCTCCCAGGGCAGCGCGGCCAGAGCAGAGCCCAGGGAAATGCCCCACAGCACGCCCAGGCCTGTCGCCGACTGACTGCGCTCCCCGTCACAGCGAGCGGCAAAGCACAGCTGTGATTTTTCAATCCCGGAATCAGAAATCATTCACCGGTCTGGGCTGCATGACTTTTCTCAGCTCCTCACTCAAAGGTAGAACAAAATAACTTTCTAGTCATGCAATAATAATTAATAAAATGAAGACTCAGTGGTGCAAAACATCTCTAAATCATCATTGAGTATATAGTGGGACCCTGCCCATATATGACCACTATTGCAGGTGGAGATCGCTAGATTATTTAATGCAAAAGGTGTGTTCTCCCACCACCTCTCCCATCACCTCCAAATGTGCAATTGCAACATGTTGCTCCTCAAATAACCCTGGCTCTCCTGACAGACCACAGTCTAATATTTGTGGGGCAGGGAAGGGCATATATTTGACACCGCTTAAATTATTGCCACTTACTAAGTGTGACAACCCGCATAGCTGGGTATAGGCCAGGGCTACTGGAAAAAAAAGTCAAGAATACAATTAACAAGATTTGTTTCTGCCACTACGTTTTGCTTTCCATTTTTCAGATACTGACAGACCTTGGCCTTATATTTTCTCCCCCAAATTATTAATAGTTGGATTTTTTTTGTACTCCCTTTCAAAAAATGATTTGGGATTTGTCTTTTGGAGGGGGTGGGGAACTAACTGCTTCACGTAAAGAAACAAGGACCTTTATTTTCAGACAATAAGGGTAATGCTTCTACTATCAGTTTGAAGAAAAGCTTTGAGAGAAATGTTGCCAGAGAATCCAAATCCAAGTCAATACGTTGTCATATCAAAATCAAATTATGTTGTAAAGGTAATACCCATTTCACAGAAATTTAATTTATTGATGAATAGATGGGAGGAAGGATGTTCCCAAAAGTAAATATTTTTAAAATTTTTTAGATTTTTTTCTTCTAGGTTTTTTATTTTGGAGCTGCTTTTTATGCTATAATATATATCATACGACTGAAACTGCTTGAAAGAAAGAAAAATGGTTTCAATACGTATGAGGAATTTCTTTCGATATGTCATCAGAAAAAAATGATGTTTTAGGAACTGTTTTCTCATGAGACAAGATTTGCATCTCCTGAGATGCAGTAACATAACACCAACTAAGCTGTGAACGGCAGCAGTTTTAAGTAGCCAGTGAGGATGACTGGTCCAAAAGACTTTTTTTTCTTAAAAGCCAGCTGTAATGCCATTTCTCACTTTGCTGGTGACTGGCAGTCAACATTTCTCTTGGATTTGAATAAATATGATCTATATAATGATTTCTTAGCATTTTAGAGTCCTTTCTTCCTCTCTTGTCCAGCAATTCTGTGCTTTGTTATGTTCCTGACTGTGATGTTTGGGACCTGGTTTTCTTCCTTTCCACTTTTAAAGATGACCTTGCTGGTAAATCTGCTTTCAAAGGTCCTTCAGCTCCATTTAAAATCCAGACCTTTAAATGTGGTCTTTAATAGTTGTAAAATGTTCCCATAAATTCCAAACTACGTATTTTCTATATTGTTTCTTTATGGTTCATTTAGTGTGACATTATATAAAAATTTTAAAAAGGCATTTCCTTCTCAATCATTTTTGAGTGAAGTGTCTGGAAAAATTACTCTCATAACTTTCTGCTTGAGCCATTAATTAGCACACCACTTGTTAACTGCCGCTGTAGCTTTTGATTCACTGGCACCAGCACACTTCTGGTGTGATGGATGTGCTGGAAAGGCTTAGATAGATAGGCTGAAATGTATTTACATGTCAAAGTAAAATGAGATATGACATTCACTTTGAAAATGATCTTTATGGGATAATACTTCATAGAAGTGATGATGTCATCCTGGATACTGCAGCTTTGTAAGTAAATACAAATAACGCTCCGTGTGTTTTATCAGCCTTTGTCAGTGTAACCTTTAACATAAAATCAAGACAAATTCAGTGCAGTATTTTAAGATGAAAGGGGCATTATCACAGACAGCATAAATAACAAGCCGAGAATTTATGTAGGCAGCTATGAATAAATATATAAAGGTTTCCTGAACATAACAAAGAGTCCGCTGTGAGGGAAAAAATCAAAAAAGCCATGTGGAAGTGGAAGGAGCTACTGGAAATCAGACTTCTTGAGATGGAGAGAAATTTAATGGATCCAATTTTATTTTGACTCTTCTCCTATAAAATAAAAAATGTTTCAATATTGACCAACAATTTTCTATGTGAAGTGTATAACAAACTGTAGTGTAGAAAGCTTTTTGTCTAATTAGCAACAAAGAAAAAGAAAAAAGAAAACACAGCAGGAAGTACATCATGTTACCACAGCACTGGCCACCACCTTCTTTCTTGTCCTGGTGATATGTCAGGCCTTAAGACACTTGCCTTGTCTCCCAAATGTCCTGTAGCACTGTCATGGTTAATACAGTGTGGACGCAAGGCTTCTGGTTACCAAAAGCCTGTCCACCTGCGCAAACTCATCCGGAAAGTGGCTATGGTGAGCTGAAGGGCCATGTCTAGCAGAACAGTACCGAGTACCGACCACAGTCCCAGCACGGCACTGCAGACACAAAACAGGGTGCAAAGCTTACCCAAGGAGGTGGCTGAGCAAGCTCATGCTGAGCTCTGAGCTGTCAGCATCTGCATTAACCCTTTTTGAAGATCTTGATGTGCCATGTTGGTGCTTGAGGTGGCCTGCTGCAGATGCGACTCTGGATATGGCTTTGAAGCTTCTGGGAGACTAAAGGCAATAAGGTGCTCAGATGCCACTGTAATGAAAGGGCTAGAAAAGTACCTCAGAGAGGAAAAGCAGCCCAAGAACAACAGAAAAACCATAACTGATTACTGTCCTCGGTTTTGCTGGTCACCAGGAGCTATAACACAGCAGCAAACAGTAAGGCTTAGGCAACATCTGTTATTTGGCCATAATAAATGGGCTTTGAAAGCAGTGCTACAGCTGGAGTGAAAAGCCGCCCTGGTGCTGTGATTTTGCATGGAGGAGGAAGGCTGAGTCAGTAGCTGGCTCAGCCCAGGCAACGCCGGCAGTGCCCTCCCGCTGGAAGAGAGCTGTTCCCGCAGGGCTGCTCCTGCAAACCCCCCTTCTCAGAGAGTGGCAAGAAATACAAATGGCATTAGTAAGGCTGGAACTAGATTTCTCAGAGAATTATTGGGGACATTGATGAATCACATAGGCACTTAGACCTTGCTCTGTGGGAGCTAAAAAGTGAAAAAGCAATTTCATTCTGTAGCAGGTTTTCAAAATACCTAGGGGCAGACATTTCCCTGGGTCAAGGCCCAGTCTTGCTAACTTTCCTTTGGAAACTCTTTCTCTTTTTGGTTCTTATGTCTGGTGCTCTTGTATGGGCATAATAGTAACACATTTGGGGTAAAGAAAGCTTCCACTGGCAGTAATAGCACCAAGCCTCAGTTATGGGAGAATTGTGCAGGATTTTCTTTTGGTTGTTACAAGTAGAATTAATGAAAGGCCAAAAGGACAGTGTTGAAAGAAAAACAAAATGCTTTAGAAAGCTAGATGAATCTAGTGCATAATCTCAGACAGGAAAAAAAAAAGGAGAAAATGTTGTCAATGCCACATCTACCTTCTACAAAACTTTAATTTTATATCTTCAAGAAAACTCAGACAGCTGGGTTTTGGCAGTGAGCATTAAATGTAACTTTGTTGCTGTGCATCATCTCAGGACAGAAAAGTATTATACAATGCTTGACTTAAAATGTATTCTACTTATGTCAGTCAGTAAGTGATAGCATGCCCTATCTAATTAAATCCAGATTGCATGCACATCTCTTCATTTACTTACTGTGCAAATAATGGAAGCTAACATTAAAGTATTAAAATCAGATAAAACTGCATTTCATATTAATACAGTGTGTGAAATTGTATAATTTAAAATATATCTTATGAAATGTAATCTCTTTTACATATTGCATACAGCTCTGATATTGATCAAGAAATTCCTGGGAGTGTATGATGAGAGAAGAAAATGAGTATATTCCCCTTCCTCTAGGGATCAGTCAGCTGCTTGTTGGCTTCTTTGTTTTCTTCTTTTTGTTGTTTAAGGAAGGTTAGTTTCAAAAGAGAGTACCAGAATTTAGCCGGCTTCTCTCTAGTCAGATATTTTGCAGAGAGGTAGGTGAGCAATCCACAGCCTCTTCAGCTCTGTCCATTTTCTGATCCCACTGGAAATGAAACACTCTACATTTGGTACATAGTTTCCTAAGACTAACTTTGCTTTATTTTCCTGCTTTCAGACAAACAAAGGTCAAGGGCAGCCAACACTCTCCCTGACAAAGGCACAGACAGTGGCTGGACTCTCGGTTTGAAAGCTGTCCTTGGCAAGAGGAGGGCACTTTGGAGTGCTGCAAAACAGACAAACTGCAGTTAGTGCCTTCAGGTAAGGAGCACGTGGACACCTTGAATTGACAGGTCAACGTATTGCAGAAGGCAGCTGCACTTTAACTTTGCTTCCAGTTTGAAAATTCAGCCTGTTTAGAGACAGAAAGGCTTTAAATTACTTTCCTGAACACTTCAGGATAGCGTGTTTAAGCAGGCTAGACCCAACCATTTTTATTGCTTTGGTTCTCATGTCATTCACGCTGATGTAAATCCTCCGGGGTCAATGGAAATTGTGCTGGGCACAAATGCAGTAAGACTCAGGTCCTGCACATTGATGTGCAGGGTCTTCTCTCTTCCAGAGTCTGCCATACCAACGACACTTATTTGTGACTAAGGATTTGGGTTTTAAATCATAGTTTTTATTTGTAACAGAATCATTCAAATATAACCACACTGTGCTAAATACATACACATTTGTAATTGAAGTTCTTTAAAATAATTCTCTCTTGTTCCTCATGGAAATATGTCTAATAATAAATTCTGTAAAAATTCCATATAGGTAGACTTGAGGTAGACACTCAATACTATTAAAATTAAGAAGGGCTTTCAAATTTAGGAGACATTATAATAGTAGAGCCTTATATTTTAATATCCAACATCAATGCTCCAAAGAAATTTATTCAAACTTGTACACCAGCAATAGGGAATGTGACAGGTGTCCTCCTACCTTGGTATCTTCTGTCTGGGGACCAAAAGCAAAAATTAGTGATGCAGGAGTCTGAAAACTGAAATAAAAAAATGAACCAATAGAATGATGACATTAACATTGCTTATATCTCTGGAACAATAATTGTTACAGTTGTTCAGGTTTTTTAGCTTTTTTATGAAACAGTTGAAAATGTTCAATAGAATGATGACATTAACATTGCTTATATCTCTGGAACAATAATTGTTACCATTGTTCAGATTTTTTAGCTTTTTTATGAAGCAGTTGAAAATGTTCAAAGAACAAAATTATCGAGAAGAAGGAGACCTTAACTCTTTTCACTCAGTGTTATGTTTTCCCTTGGAGAAGCAAAATTATCTGCCAAATGTGGGATGATTCTTTTGTTTAAATCCTGACTGGCAGGAAAAAAAAATAAGTCTGCTCTCTGCTAAAATTGTCTAATTTTGTAGCTGTCTAGATATGTCTGCTTTTATCAAATGATGCCCTTTCTTCCTTGCTGGTGGAATACTTAGTGTGCTCCAAAAACAGTCACTTTGCATTATGTAGATTATTTCATGAGGAAAGTGAAGAAGTGGGCTTTTGACAATGACGGAAACAATGAAGCGTGAAGAAATCAGAGAAGATCAAAGATGCTCATTAGTTTAGATGGTAAGAAATAGAGCCATTAATAATAACACAGTATCTTTCTTGTTACTGTTTCATACTCTGTGAAATCCCATAATTGTCGCATCAGAAAAAGCCTCATTTACTTTTCAATAATCAAATATTTAAAAGAAATCCTTATGCTTTATATCACATGTAGTAGAGGGACCTCCTCATTTATTGTATTACTTTGATGTATTTTTTTATTACTTGAAAGGCCAATTCAAATTGCAGAGGTTTTATGAATATTTTATAGACTCTGTTCTGAGTGATCAGAGATATCGCTCTCTGATATGCTCTGGGCTTACATCTCTGCTGTGCTCAAACTAAACCCAGCTCAGGAATAGACCGAGGAAGCAAAAGCCCAGTTGAATCATCTCGCATATTCCTATATTTCTAGTCAGAGCATTTCTCGAACAGCTCCAGGTGCCTCCCATATGTATATAGCTGAGCACATCAACAGTGCAAAGTAATTTCTTTTTCATGTCTCTTCTCTGGTAAGACATACCTTTGTTCAGGGAGAACTTATTTTGGGCAACTTCATGTTATAACCTTTGACTTAGTTCAACCTAAACCGAGTCTTGATCTTATTTATTTTCTTGCATTAAATTATAAATATCTGTAAATTTCCTAGTATGTGGCTTAGCAGTTTTAATATTACCCTTTCTCTGCTTCATTTGAGTTTGAAGGATAACAATAATACAACTGGTTTAATTAAATTTTTACTACTTCTTTATGTCTGCCTATGATTACAAGACTGGTGCTATATAGATACTGAATTATTTTTATTCAGTAGCATATCAATAGTTATTAAATTTTATTCACTATGGGCTTTCTCCCTAGATATCCTGCTAAAGAAAAAGGGAGCAGTGTATTTAGGATTTTGTGAGGAAATATTCTAGGCAAAGCAGTGGATATACATTAAAATTACATTAAAATATAACCTCAGCATCCACAGCAAGCAAAAATGCATACTGAAAAAACTAGTCAGAGTGCCACTAAAACCCACAATACATATATTAATCACTTGTTTGTATTATAATGGATACAGTCTGTCCCTTTCTATTTTCTACTAGTGACAAAAACCTCATCAAGCCATTTCTGCTTGCTCATACAAGGTCTGTGTTGTCCACATTGCTCAGAAGACTTGGCGTGAACCACTACAGGTATTAGGTCTCAGCTACATCGTAACAGGGTTGAGAAACTAGTCTGCAGTCCTGTTACACAGCCAATGCTCCACCTGCTCATAGCAATTTTGTATATACTAACCAGTAAATCACTATAAATGGTTTAATGACATTTTGCATTTACTTGAACCACAAACTTACCAATGTTATTGGGTTTGCACAGCAACGGGTTCCCATCATCTGAGCTTTAGTGAACTGCAGAAGCAGAGAAATTGGTGTCGATGCTTTAGGAAGACATTGTGTTTTCTTCATGATAAATAGACTGGAGGCTAACGCTACTCTGAAGTTATGGGAAACATCCATACCAAAGAGGCATGGGAGGGTTTCTGCAGTTCCTCTCCTTCATATTCTGCTGTCGCAGAGTCTACAAATAGCTGCCGATGTGGTTAACCATTAAAACCAGCAAAATATCAACACTCGTAAATGTATGCAATAATATGGGTGCACTGTGAGACAGAGGGAGAAAGGGAGAGAAACAGAAGGCAGATTTTAATTACCTGTGTCTACTCCCAAGGTAGAGACATACCCAATGTCATTCAGCAGCAGGAAGATGATATGTTTTAACAATAATCTTTAAAATGGTGGTAAGAAATATAAATTAAATACTGCTTGTCTGTGCTCCAGAGTTTGATAAGAAAATTAGCTCCTGCATCATTTGCTAGAAGCCTTAGCTTACTCAAGAGAAGGGGATATGAAGCCATAGTATTGCATTGTTAAATAGAGTTGGTATTCCAGTTAGGTACTAAATTTCCTTTAATAAATGTTAATACTTGGAAGAATTCTACACTGTGTTATAAAAAACACAATTTCAAATTCCTTTCTAGCCTTTTAGCTTACCCAAAGCTGACACAGAAAGGAACCTCTGAAGCACATAAAAGCTAGGGGATTTAACTCCTGTTTACATTTTTCCTAAAAAAATTATTAAAACCATGCTTGAGTAACCATTTTTAATGAAAGAAAGTATCTCTGTGAGTTAAATGCTCATCATAAGCCTGATGTTGTGAAAGAAGTGCATCTCAAGACTATCATGTCTAATTAGTGTATTTTTCAAGACATCATTATTAAGGCAAGCAGCTTTTAGTGCTGGTTAACTGTCACACTGCTGATTTGCAAGTGTATGCAACTCCTTTATATTTTTCTCATCCTGTCTTCTGATACTTCTTTCTCACTGTACCTCAGTACATGGGTCAGGAACCTATTTTCAGTAGGGTTTATTGTCTCCTACCCTTGCAACTCCATTAGCTAATGTAAAAAAATGGTGAAGGACCTATGTATCATCCCCTGAAACACTCATGTAAAATACCGCACTTTTTTCTGTTAGAGCTTTCAATCATTTAACACACATATAAAGACCATGCTGAAAGGTGAGATTCTAATATGCAACTCAGCTATGAAATAGCAAACATACTGGTATTTTCTCTTCTCCACCTACTGTCTCAAATATTGAGGGGGTAGGGGAGGAAATGGAAATCTGCTACATAATAAAGATTCTCCCAACTCAACCGAAGGGCAGAGACATTTTTGTGATTCTGTGATCCCGTTCAGTCACTGGCAAGATCAGAACTAGACAGACAGATCAGACCGAGCCAGAACAAGCCCAGCAATAAAAACCACAAAGAAATCTACCAGTCTGTATGTCCCAGGCTCTTCAGTATGCTCAGGGCATCATTACTCTGTAAGTTTTAAAAAGGACAGCACAAGAAACAAAGCCATTTGACTGCCTTTTTACTGAACCCTGCATCATGCTTTCTTTTATACAAAGCAGCTTCCATCTAATGGCTGCAGCCATCTTACAACCTGCAGGCCATTTTCCGCCTGCAAGCTGTGATGAATTTATAAAGTACCCAGGAAGAAAAAGGCAGCCCAGGGCAGGATGCAAAAGCTGCTGTAGCTGCCAGCCCTCTCCCAGGTGCCCCCTTTTTTGGGCAGCAGTGCCTCCACACTCATGACAGGGGGTGAGAAAATACCTGAAATAAAGTCATCTCTTTAGATAACAGTAATGTCATCACTAAAAATTTTCATAAAAGTGTTACACTTCACTGATTTCAGAGCAGTCAAAATTAACTTACAGCACATCTGAATTTAAATACAAAACTCAAACTGTGTCACCTTTTAAATAATTTCTTGTTCTTCGAGATACTGGCAACCTGATACCAGAAATTCCACATCCCTTTATCTGTCTTAAGAAAAGCTTACAGACCTAGAAGTCATTTTCCTACTCTGTCACAATTCTACAAAGGACATGAGAAAGGTCAGAAGAAAAGCTCCCATTTCTCTGACTTTGACCACACAGCCCTCCAAAAAGCATATTGAATATCACTGCACCCAAACAGAGAAACATCATACCATCATCTATTTGTCTATGATGGGTGGCATTATACGGCAATAGCAGAGCAACACAATAACAACCTTGTCTTTTTCTGGGCTTCATGTAAACCTAATCCCCCAAATAAAGCCCAATTTATAAAGAAAAACAAGGAGAGTTGAACTTTAAATACTACTATTATATAAGCTTGCCAGTTAATTAGAGTCCTTCAAGGAGTTCCTTTTTATCTGAAAGCACATGCAAGTTCAAAATCCAAATTCAGATAACCATATGTTTTTCTCAGGGTGGTCTGTGTGCTTTGGTGCGTCTCAGGCTCCTAATCATGCAGATCAGGAATCGCACCAGAGAGGCAATGTTGGAGCCTGCATGTGCCTGGCTTTATTTCCCCTGGAAACCAAAGCGCAGGGAGCAGAATGAAAGATCTTAATAGTTTGCACCAGCGTCTCACCTGTGTAGATTGAGGCCTTGTGAACCAGTACTTCTGATAGGCAAACACATATCCTTTCAGAACATAGTGCAAAAATCTTGCTGTAAAGCATAATATCCTGAAGCTATGTTTAAATTTGGCAACTAGTCAGAACAAAAAATTATAAAAATATTATCTATCTATAATTACACCTCTGCAGATTTTCCTTTAAAGGAAAATTTAAGGACTGAGCCATGCTTATTTTATAACGACACTGCAAAAGTCTTAGATGTCTCTATACTACATTGAAAGCACAAGGCGAAGGTGTATATGGTGAGGTTTAGGGGTGCCATGTAGATGTGTGTTCTGTCCTGAACAATTACAATCCTTTACAGAAGAAATTGTGAGTTAAATTAATTGGTATGTTCTATGTTTATTTGGTGTTTTGTGATTTGCAAATGGGTGGAAGCACAATAACACACTGCTTATTAATGGCTTAGCAGGAAGTAGTTACCTGTATGTGAGATGAAGCGTGCCTGGGAGAGAGGGAACTTTGCTGTGAGTCTGCAAGATAAGATGGAGATGAACTGTGGGTTAGAGGAAGTTTAGTATCAAAGTAAGTGATGCTATTAAAAAAAAATAAAGTTTTAAGTCATAAACCATGAGAAAAAGAATGAACTGCATTTCTGAGCAGTTTAGAAGAGAAAGAAAAATTAATCCAACCCCTTAAAATGAGGCACTTAGAAATGGTTTATAGTTTTAATACTCAAGACTGGCAATGACAGTAAAAATTAAAAACGAACTAGACACTATGTCCTTTATCATTCTCCCTGCTTACAGTCATGGAAGATATTTGTGCCTATTGTGTGTTTACCAACACCCAATTTTCTGAAGGGTGTATATATTGATAACTAAAATGCAGATGTTAAATCATAACAGCACTGTTAAAGGAAATATATTCATCAGGCTCTCACCTCAGAAAGCAAGCACTCCCTACAGATGGCTGCAGCCCATTCATGGTGCTATTGGTGTGGGATTTCTCAGTTTGGTGGAAAGGGACAGGTTGTGGACTTTGCAGTTTTCCTAAAGACAAGTTAAAGGATGTATTGACAGATAGCTCTCCACAGACTTCGGGAACTCAGACCTTTATTCCCTCCACCAAGCAAATTGAGTGCAATGCACCCAAAAGCTGAACTCTTTACATGGCAGGTTCAGTAATCAACAGAAAACCAACTGTTCTGTTTGATTGTCTTAAAGTAGTAACCAGCAAACTCCCGAATCTCTACATAAGTACTCAAAAGTTGTAACACTTGTGTCTAGGTATAAAACACTCAAAGTCTTGGACATGTACAGAGTAATTGCTTAGTCCTACATAGTACTTATTTATTTCTTTCCTCATGAACAGTAACGCCTGTCAGATGTGCATTATCATAGTGCTAGAAGCAAAAAGCTTTATTGTTGCTTTCTTTTTAGGCAATAAATGAAGTGGTGCCATTCACATTTTACAGATAAGGATTTTAGCTATAGAGAACTGAAGTGTCTTGCCTAAGGTCACAGAGGAATTACTTAGTCTGATCTGGTGATCACTTATCTTAGCCCCATAAAATAATTTGAAGCAAAGGATAAAGACTCAGCAACACTGTCATCATTCAACAGAAAGACATCTCGGGGGGGTGAGTCATCACAAACTGGAGTTCTGCAACAACAGGGCCTTTTAGCAAAAGCAAGGCCAGAGGCTAAATATTTGAGTTACAGAAAGCATATTATAAAAGAAAGGTTACTGAGAACTTACCTAGTTTCAACAAGAAGTGGATATGGTATGAATCACATCGCAGGTTTCAGATTCTTACGGCTGCCTTGGTATCAGGCTTAGGAAAAACAGTTCTGATTTATGGCTTTATGTTGAAACTATGTGAAACTACCCCTTTTGTATTTTGATGTGAATACCAGCCTTATGTATTTCAAATGTTTCAAGGCTTTTAAATTCCCAGACTCAAATAAAAACTCAGGACAGCTAAAACTGCAACACTTAAGACCAAACCAAAATTTTACAGGAGACCCTGTGCAACAAAAGATGGCTGAACTCAACAAACTTCCACTGAATATACAAACTTGAGTATGTAGTCTTAAAGGTTTCTACTTCTGTAGAAACCATCGTTTGTACTGTTACAGTAAGTACACCTTATCACCTAAGCTGAGCTGTAGAACTGACCTAGCAACATTACTTATTGCTACTTCATTGGGGTTTTTTTGTCACTGGCAAATTTTACTAGCAATGATTTTATATCACTTTTCAGATACGTGTTATACTTGTTATTCAAGAGATTTAGTTACTCTGAACCAAGTGTGTTTCTGTGGAAGGCTTGTTATAAATTATGCCAATGGAGATTTCTTATTTAAGGTAACAATTTGTAATCTAATAGTTGATCATTCTTAAGCTACTTATATTGAGATCTATTAACTTTGTATAGACTTGTTTGAAATATGTTGGTTTCTATGTCATTAATTTCAAGTATCTTGAAATTTTAGATGGTTTGGTCATTCAGACATGAGTGTTTGCTTTGAACTTCATTATTCTAACTAATGGGCAAGTTTGCAATTTGATGGTCAGATGCACAGAAATAACTGACATTTTTATCCTCTCATAAAATTTTAATATGAACAGTAATAAACAGCTCAACTAGAAAACCTATTGTTATTTTTAAACTATTTATGTCCTTTTTATTACTATGTTTTTAGTGCCCTCTTTAATTTTTACAGTTATGGTATTTTTCGGTACTAGAGGTTAATTCCTCTGATAAGAAAAAATAGCACATGCAATAGAATGTATACACAAAGATTAATTTTATTGCAGAAATGCTTCATCTCCTAATCTTTAGGATGAAAAATATCCAGATATAAACTGCCATGAAATACAGTTTATTTCCTAGACTTGCAGAAATTCTTAGAATGGGAAGAAATGGGAACTCCATTGACAATGAGTACTTGGTGATGCACAGGAATACCTACACTTTTCCAAGCTCCTCCAAACTCTGAGTTTGCATAGCCACTGCTGGTTTCTCTGCCAAGGCAACAGCAAGGCTGAGCAGAACCTCTAAGCCCACCCAACACTGACTCTGAGCCCACAGGAGAATGGAAATGGCAATTGTATACATTTGCTTTACACCCTTCCTTCTGCCCCTTCTCGGATAATGGAATGTTTATCGAGTCAGTCAGAGAAGGTAGTATATTTTACTTCAAAAGATTCTTCTGAGGAAAAAATACATAAAACAATTTGCTCTGACTGGAGATATGTGAGCTATGTGAGTGTCTACAACAGGCAGACAAATTGGCAGCCTACAAGTACCTGGGCTGGCTATCCGTATTTGCTGACAGCATGTTCTTTCAGTGCTCCTCTGACTATTCCTTCCAACTGCTGCATCTGGAGCCTCATCCAGTACTTCTTAGATTGAAATGTTTACATTACCTAAGGAGGAAGAAAGGTGACTGAAGAAAGGAAATTACAGGAGGAACACTGCAAGAGAAAAATTATGCTTTAAATGCCACTTACTTAAATGTTATGTTATTTTCATGATAAGAACCTTTTGATGCCTATGAAAAGAATTTTATCAGGATCCAGAAGGAGACTGGTAGACAACACCAACATTGCAAAGCAATGCATGAGAACTCTGCTAACGTCAGAACTAAATACTACTCTGCAGAGCTCCCATCATCATAAATGTGATGACAAGAGCTGGAATCCTTTCAAATTATATTCAGAAAAATAAGGAAAGCTCTTCAAAGTGTTTAATAGCAAATTAAGTTGTTTGGTACAGGTAATTACACATTAGTTTACATCTATCAAACACCTAACTATTCATTTTGATTTATTCTCAGAATTCTGATTTGAGTCACGAAGTTCTGGTCTTATAGTGTATGCTTTTATCTTCCATCTCTTTCAGTGTGTAAATGCATGCAACACTTTTGTAACCTGGTCTCATAACTTTAAATAGCACTGAAGGTGTTTTGTGGGTTTTATTGGTTTATTCATTTGTTTGTTTTTCTCCTGGCTGTTCTCTTCAGGAAGAAAATTAGTTTTGTTAAACCAGTTAATTTAAAAATGGGCAGGGAAGCTGCTGAATCGACAGTAATAGTTTATTGTTGCATTTGCTTATTTGAATAACAAACTATTTTAATGTCTTTGGTAATGAACAAATGATCATAGATTATTTTAAGTCAATGTCGCAGCTCAGAGAAAACTATAGAGCTTGCTGAGTACAAGTTGACAGAAAACTTCAGTCTGTTATCTTTGTGAGCTCAGGCTACTAGTGATTTTTCACTGAGTTTTTGGTAGGTCAAGTACAGTTCAAAGGCAGAATGATTTTTACTCACCATGTTATCCTACAGTATGTTATTTTTGAGCAGATTTGAAGCTTAAAGCTTGTAAGTGGAAATATAAAGAAGAGCAGTCACATCTGGATTATATTGATCACTGTAAATAAAAAAAAAATTCTGAATCTAGCAGAAAATAATATCAAAAAGTATTCAGAAAAGACTTCAAATTATTCATTGTAGCATTTTTAGATACAGTCAGAGAGCTCAGCCTTGGTGAGCTGTATTCAGCCTGAGATTGAACAGGTATTAAGAATACTCAAGGTGGCTTTATACCAATTGTGTCTTCTATGAATTCAAGGTGTTAGAAAAGGGCAATTTGGCTTCCTTGCAAATGTTGTGTAAAAGTGAGTTCTGAGCTGCCTAAATCACATCTGTGGGATCTAAGAAGCTGTACAAGCCAGAGACCAGTAGTGACATTTGGCTGCTTCCTACTTACCACATTGGGATTTCCAAGAGACTCTTATAGGTCATTGGTTTCCAAATGTTGAGCAAAGACAACAGCAAAGAGGGAGAGGTGGAGGCAGTTTTTGTACCCATCAATTTTAGCAAAGTCTAATCTTATTATATAATAATGTACTTGCTTTAAGTAACAACTCAATATAGCTCATTATTTATGATCCAGGCAAGTATGAATTGAAAGTAACACATTTATGATTTGTCTCTGGTTCTTTTTGTTAATATAAAAGCAAATAAACTAACCTCAAAGAGTCATGGAAAGAAACTTCTGTGTAAGTGACTTGCATGGGTTCATCAGCAGAAAGCTCTACAATAATAAAAGTGAGGTAATGTCAAAAACATCTACCAGCTTCTTCAAAGAAATTACTTGTTTCATTGCCATCTCACTTTTTCAAAACAGCCTCAAAAAAAATTTCCTTCTAGCCAGGTTATAATGCAAAGTATCATTCATGAGAATGCCACAGAAAGGATTACTGTCCTTTACAACATGGGCAGCTTACGAAGCATCCTGGTATGCATACTGAATCAAGCAAGCCCTTTATTTTTTTTTTAATGTTTCTGGTGGTTTTATCAAGCAAATGAGGAAAAAAATGTCATAAATCCTTTTCTATAATGCTGTATTTGTGCAGATTCAATACATTCTTTAATATTTAAAAACTTGTAATAATGCCTTTGTTATAACGGACACTGAGACCACTGTACAATAAAGGAATTTAGAGTATTCTATTTTTGCCAGTGATGCACCACCTGTGGGAGGACCAGCAGGAGATAATCTGTGTTCAGTCACTGCTTTAGCCTAAAAATAATTGAAATTGAAATTAGAAAATACTTCTTCAGCTTCTGTAACAATCTGAAGGTGTAAGAAAAGTAAGACATGGTTTTGCAAATCCTCATCTACTTATGAGAGCAGGAGTCACAAGTAAATCAGCGTATCACTTAAAAATGTATCCCTACAAAAAAGGGATAGCAAGAGAGCAAAGGTGACTAAGCAAAATCAAACTGAGCATAGCAGGGAAGAAGCAGCTTACTGGAACCAATAAGTAGCCCATATAGGATAAATACAGTATATCAATATTAACGTTTTGTCTCATCTCATTTTGCCAGCTTTCAATGTATTTGTAGTTACTTACACTCACTTTACAACACCATATCTGAATTTACTTTATTTTTCCATTTGCTCATTTCTTGTACTCCCTTTTTGTACAGCTTCTCTGAAATGGAATACAAACCCAAACCAAATGGTTAAATGACTATTGAATTATTTCTAACAAATAACTTCTTATTCAAACTCAGGTTTCTAGCTAAATTATTTCCTCTCCCTCACTTACTGTATGTTAGGAGAAAATTGGCTGCTTGAGCTCCACTTATGTTCCTCTGCTTAAGAAAGATCTATTCAATTTATATACTTGCTAAGACAGCACAATAGTGGCTTAGTCTCTGAAATGTCTCAATTCAATTAGTCTCTCAAATGTCTCTTATTCAATTAATATTTTCCAGAAGAATGGTATTATCACCAGTGAATAGGGATTTCCAGTGTTGTTTTGAAAAAGTACATGCCTGGCACTTAGATTCTCAAAGTGAGAAAGTTACCAGTGCTCAGCAAGGCCCATGGAATTGTAACATTTGCAATTAATGTTGAGATTAATCTAAGATCGGAAGAGTCCCTCCTCCTGCCAAAACAGCCTCCTGCAAGAGAACCTCAAATTTCTTCATCCAAACCAGTTTAAAATGACTCCGAGCACCTACCTGTTCGCTAGTGACCTTTTATGTAATTTAACAGGATGGAACATGAAGAGTTTGTTTTTCCCCAAGAGTCAGCACAAATTTCCCTCTGCTTGCTTTCTTCCTATTACTTATCCTTAGACTACTTCAGATCAGCCTGAACGTTTCCATGGTTACTACCAGCAACATACCTTCTGATAACAACACCCCCAGTGAAACTTCCCATTGGTATTCACTCCTTTTCAGCATCTTCAGTGCAATCACAGTGGACAATGTGTGTGTTTGAATTATCACAGTAATAAGCCAGAAACTAATAAGATAAAAATATTCAAGAACCAGAAAGATTAAAAAAAAACAAAACAAAACAAAACAAAAAAACACTTGAAGAAGTACATTATATTTGTGCCTGGAAAAAAAAAAAAATTTACTAGACCAGACACATATCCTTCCAAGTTTTTATGGAGACAATAAACGAAGAACTGGGTAATATGTTCTGATCATCTGTTTTAGGCAGACTCAAAAGACTTGTCTGGTAAAATTATTGCTTTATATAACAGTTTGTTCTTTTTGTTTTGATTAATGACTATGCTAGTTTCTAAGTAGCAACAGTTCTTACAGCTACATTGGAGAAAGCACATTTTTTTGGAACTGCTGTTACCTGCTGGTGAGTAAATGACTGTCCTGCCAGTGCATTTTATGGAATGCAATTAAATATTGTCCTAAAATAGAAAGTGCCTAGTACAGCTTTTAAATAGGTAAGAATTTTTGAGCATCCTGTTCTTGTTTTTCTAGCTGAATTGCATTACATACCATGTGAATCTCCAGACAAGATAAATTGCTTTTGTTTGAAATTAATTTACTATATAAATGCATATTCTTTCTAAATATCTTTGGAAGCACTCCTACTTCTTCACAACTCCTTTTGGTAGCTCAGACAGATTTTACAGCTTGGTTTTTGTTTTCAGGCTCAGTGCAGTAGAAGTACCTGGTGCGCATGTCTTTTAGTGTTTGATCTTTTTCATTTACAGAGTTTGGTCACAGAAGAAGGGTGCATGAAAATATAGCTTCATTTCATAGGCATATAAACCAAGATGGTAGTCCTCAGATAAGGAAACTGAATAGACTTTCACTGCTGTGCTTTCTTCTGTCTAAAACAAAAGCAAAAAACCGGCAGAGCTAATTTTCATCCAGAAGATGAGCTGCTTTGAAATGTGATGGACAAACACAACACGCAACCCACTGCTTCCACTTCTTCAGCAGTCTCAGGTAGCTTACCAAGTAAGAGGCAGAACAACATCTGCAACCAAGTACAAGCTGCTGATCCAGTCTGTGCTTCAAAGAAATTGGATTAGGACAGAGGAACATTAGGCAAAATGCTGGAGTTTCCATACTTTTTTAAGAAATGCCTTCAAATCATTAGCTTTGCTTTGGAAAACAGGAAGGACTAAGAAAACAGGACAGCTAGTTTCCAGGTGACTGTGCTTTGAGTGCAAAAATTGGGAACTAAGTCTTTAAGAAAGTGTTTGAAATCTATAGCAGGAAAGAAGGTGCTTTTATTTCCAATTGCCAAAAGTTAAAGCTGCATGTGCAAAAATCTCTTAAAAGCTGCATGAGATGAAAAATGCTAAAGCGCTAGCCAGATTTTGAGAGAGCATCTGCCAGAGATTTGTGTTCAATTGTATGAATTGGACATATGGATTTAGTTACATTATGTGAAAAGAGTTTGGCACACAGAAGTTGTACTTCTGTAAAAAGCCAAGGAATATAGTGCAGAGGATCCAGGAGAAAAAAGTCTTTCAAACTAAGGTAGAAAGTGAAAGGAAAGAAGATCAGAGAGTTGTGGGATCTTGTGTCCTGTAATAAAGGGAAAGTAAATTTCTCGGAGCATTCATGAATAAATCTAGAGCTTAGTGCCATATTCCAAAAATAAATTAGAACAATTGGTGTACAGGAAAGGTTAACAGCCAGTCTGCTACCACTAACTTATTTGGTTTTGTTTCTAAATCCTATTATTGTGGGGTTTAGTTGTTGGTTTAGTTGTTTCTTGGTTTTGTCTTTTTCTTTTTTAAGAAGAAACTTTTTACTGCATCGGTCCAGAGACAACTCTATTAGCATGAAGGACGTTCCGGAAATGAGTAAAGCTCTCTACAGCAAACACCAGAGGCTTTTCCAGTGAACATAAGGTGGAGAGGACACAGCCTGCCCACCAGAGAGCCAGCCAACACTGAGTAGCTTCCCCTCTCAGTTCCATATCAGCCATGTGATAGGTAGGGGGTCCGGTTTTCACTTTTAACTTCTTGCTTGCTGAGCCTTCAGTATGACTTACATGCTTTGTGCCAACATTGGCCTCTCTTTCCCAGCTTCTGGCTGCTGTTGCACATCCGTGGATGTCTCCTTATGCTCGCTCTTTCCCAAGCTTTCTGGCTCTGGAGGGAGGTGAGAGGTCTCCTTCACTACTTTTCTCTTGTGCAGAGCTTACTAAGAGAGTGATTAGTTGCTGTATTAGTTGATTATTGTTCCGAATGATGCAGGCCAGAAAACACCTTTACCTGGAGATTTAAACTTGCCTAGGAGTTTCTACACTCATTATCATTCTAATTCCTTGCTAAAGACCCTGGATTGCTTTTTGTCAATCCACATAATCTTCAGATGCTACTAGATGAGGTAATTTATATAACCAATGACTTTCTGACATGTGCTTGGTCTGATCAGAATGATAAAAATCTTTGCTGATGCTTTTCTTATTTCAATAAACTCTCATCCAAATTCTTCCTGCAGTTAGATCTTCACTGTATTTCCTTATCAATGGAGTTGAAAAACATAAAGGGCAATACAAATGTAATGTTATCTTGTCACGAGCTTATTGTGCAACCATTAGCCACTTCAGTCATAACCAAAATCCTATGTGTCAAAGCCTAAACATTCCTACACAGATCTCTTTGTACTAGCTGCTAAATTACTCTTATGATCCTCCAGCCACATCACCTCTGTCAGCGGTACAGAAACTGCAGTTTCTCAATAATTTCATGCTTGCCTTTTTTCCTGGAATCATTGTCAAAGAACAAGTTAAAAATGGTAAAAATACCAGGATCCTAAAAATGGCACTGTAAGACAAATCTGAGAAGAACTGGAGGTTTTAAGCTCTCAGTCTGATTACTTCAGCCTAACAGAGGATCAAAAGCAACCTTGTGTTTAATATAAAGTCTTAAAGATTGTCTGTATGTTATTTCTTCATGCAGCTGTGGGCTCCGGACTTCTAAAAAAAGACTGAGACATGGAGAAAGACAATCAAGCAAACAGGACTGGCAGTGCCCAGCATAAGTTTGAGGAGCTGTGACGCACCACAGGAAAACTACAGAGCAAGTTTGGGTGATGACTTTGACCAACCTATCTTTGACCTTTATTCGGTCTTTGTAATTATTGTGATTTTCTTTCATTTTATTGTGGTTTTTCAAAATGTATCTGCACTTTACAAATGCTCTGTTTGCTTCAGTAGAAAGAATCCAAACAAACAAGCAAAAAACTAAGCCAAAAGCACAACCCCAAAGCTTGAAACTATATATTAGAAGTAGGAATGGCCAAATTCTGCATGCTTAGACATCTCTCTTGTTCCCAGCCATGTGTTCAGAAGGGAGAAAACAAACAAAGCTGGCCATGTTTCTACGGTGCTACATCCAACCCTGCCAACCCAACCAACGCCTGTTACTGTCTACACATACCCAGGCAATCATGCACCAGCCTATACAGCTGGACGGGTCTGCCAACAAGCCCGTGTTCCTTGGGAGCTGAGGAAACTGCTGTGCAAACTGGGTCTGGACACCCAGGCTGCCTTCCCCCAGGAAAGGGTCTAGTTCATGCTGAAGTGAAAGACAAACTACTATTAAACAGAGGCCATAAAATTTCACCTTTCAAAGAAGCATCATAATATTTCTGTATTATCTATAAAAAAGATATGAGATTTATAGTACTTTCTTCAGAAGTAAAACACAGATGGGGACTGAACAGACATTTTTTGTCCCTGTAGTGGAAGACTGCTTTATGATCTGAAACCAGCATCTGCCAAAGAGGTTATCATTCACATGTACAAATGAACTACACTGCAAGATTGAAAAATTAATTAAGTCATTGTTTATTCAATTACATGCTGTGTCCCTGCTCCATCTAGATAAACAAGCTGAATAAACTTCTGAAAGCTCTCAGCCTGAAGAGCCTGAATCCTATTATCAGCTGTTAAATTAAACATTTAGAAGGCTACATTCCGTGAAAGGATATTTCCAAGGACCTGTGGTACTTCTAAGACAGCACATTTAAAACACTTTGGCATTTTAAACAAACTTACCTTGAAATTTTTAAGAGCCTAAATATGCCTGCAAATGAATTATCTTCCATTTAATGTTTTTGCAACAATTTTTATGTGGTATAATATTTTGTTTACATAAATCAAAGGGAATCATCCAATAAATACGAGATAGCGCATCTGACAATGTAAGATTTTCTTACCTGAAATAACAGACAATACAAAATAGTGTGAAATTCCTCTCCACCTCACCCAGAGCACTGTCACTAGGTGTAATTTCAGAGCAGACTACAGAAACTTCACACTTCTGGGCTGCCACCACAGTTGCCTTAATTATGTAGAGACTACTCCTGTGATAGTACTTCCGTGACACAGACAGGGGCATAATTAATTTTATTTGTAAGGAGATACTACAACATGTCAATGGTGAAAGTAAGAGGGAGACTCAGGCCCAGGACCAACAGCATTTACAGTTAGAAAAAGTTACAATGACAGGCAGAGCAGATGTACTCGAGCACAGAAACCACCTGGCAAGTGTCACTTTACAGTCCAGCATGTGCAGAAATGCTTTCAGAAGTGATGAAGTTTACAGCACCACTGGAATCATATACTTTTAGTACATGAGAAACTGGCAGCAATAGCAGCTGCAGGACAAAACTTCTTCCATTGGCCAACTACACCCTTTTGGAGGGCGTGTGGGGGAAAGCTCATGTATTCAGAAATTGAAACCAGAATATGATATGCATATGTCATAGGGACACCCACTGGTTTAGCAGCTTCAATCATCAGCACTGAAGCAAGTGCTTCATATTTAAGTTTGGCTCTTGGACAGAGATTTTATTTAAAAGATTTGCCAAAAAGAAATAGTGAGAAAAAATGTATTCCACATAAACTTCCGTTTTCCTTTAAGTGGCACAGAGCATAAAGCCTATGGACCAGTTCTCACCCCAAAACAACGAAAAAAATATTGTCTCTGCTGAGTAACAAAACAAAGGTGGAAGAACTTCAAAACCAGACAGACTATTTACTCTTTCTGGGTAAGCAAAGAGTCAGTATGGGAAGTTTTACACTCATCCCATTACACTCTTGTGTATTTTCTTTACTTGTATACAAACTCTCAGATTTATTTTACACACTGCTCAAAAAAGACCAGCAAATTTCCCCTGACTGGATGAAGGTCTCAGAATCAGAAACCTGAATCCTATGTGAGCCTGTTTGCAGTTTTCCTTATTTATTATTTACATGGTTTTACCATGAGGGGTAACACAGTGTGGCTCTGTCCCACAAACACGCTGGAGGCTGACTTGGGAGGGTTCAAGGTTACTTATGCAAAATAACATTTTTTCCAGTGAAATGCATCCCTCGATTTACCACTGGATGCAATTAACCTTTGCTCAGCAGTGAGAGTGGCAAGGCATCATACAGCTGCTAATGTAGGCTGCAAATTTATGGGGCAGAAATGAGAGGTGGCTTTTGCAACAGCAATGACAATAAAAAGGCAAGTCAGGACCCCCAACCTAGAGTGAGTCACAGGGTTTTTCTCCTGTGTTTTGTAACAAGAGGACAGATCCTGCTCATAGCAGAGGTCAACTTGTTTAGCGGGGACTGTTTAAAGCAGCAGCTTCAGGCTGAGCCTGTGCCAGGGGAGCTCTGCGGCTGGGCGAGCAGGGAGATCCCCAGAGCCATCATTGTTCCCTGGTCCTATTGGTGGCAGTGGCCAAAATCTTGCCTTGCACTGTTAGGCCAAGGGACAAACTTGTATTCAGCACAGTACATTTGCCATCAACAGTTATTCTCAATTTTTAAGAGTGAGTAGGTCTCTAGCAAAGTCATTGCCATCTTTAACTTGTTTCACACACTAGTACAATGCTGGTGTGCTTTGTGATACATGATTCAAAGGCTTTCTAGTGAATGTGGGAGAGAGAATGGATTTGACACTGGAGTCTCAGGAGGGAAAGGATCATGGGTTAAGCTCAGATGGACAGAGATATTTATTCTGATGCTTGAAATTAGAGCTCTGTTTAGATTACAGCTCAGGTTCACAGCATCAAAATCCTTTAGTCATTCTTGAATGAAAACAGAGCGGGCAGAAATCTGATTTGGGTTATTAACTCTTAAAATTTCAATCTTATAAGTTTAGAGAAGCAGATAAGTACAACCCAAATGACAAACCTCTGGCTGTAACTGAGACCAAGAATTCAAACATGTCACTGATCTGCAAACTGAGCAACCAGAGCTGAGCCCCAGTGAACCATCCGAGGCAGCAGTGATGAGCTGCGCTTGCACTTGTTGGAGGCACTCTAAATCTAGTCCGCCCCGGGGAACATTGTACTGAGCTCAGTAGACAAGATTAGCCCTTACTGTCTTCAAAGCAGATTTACTAGGGGACTAATGGGTTTTTAGCCCTTCCATCTCACTCAGTGACACTTCCCCATGCAGTCTATGTGGGATTTCTGGCTAACTGACATACCAGTCAGAGAGGTAACTGTTGTGCAGTGGATCTGGACTTCTACAAAAAGTTTGGTTTTCCTGTTTCTCTCCAGGCGTACTACAGAGATCAACAACAGCACATGTAAAAGGTGTCCTTACATTACTGGTTGCTGCCCATGAAACCAGATTTCAGTCTTGCTGGGAGTTGGGCAGCACCTCTCCTGAGAAGCCGAATCTCTTCAGACATGCCCTCTAATTTTCCCATTCAGTACAGAGAGAAATAAAGTGCAAAATAGGCATGGATTTCTAACTAAGCAGGTTTGCAGCCTCAGGTCTGTAATGACTGAAATTTCTACAGTTCACATTAAGACAGACATGGACACATATTCTAGAGAGCCAAAGAGCCACTAACTCTAAAACAAGATCTGTTTTGGAAGGGGAAAGATGCAGAAAGAGTAATTTTGCAGGCTACCTGCCCCAAAACAGAAAGCCAGTGTTTCCCTCTTCTCTGCTCTACTACATAATCACCCTGGCAACATCAGCACTCTAGAGAGATGCACTAAAATTGCTTAAGAGAAAGGATTTTTTTTCAGTGTTTTAGGTAGTTTAGAATCTTAACTACAAATTCATTGCAGCTCTGCAAGCTGAGATGAAAGGTGCAAAAAGCTTTAATCCAAATACAAAAGTCCCAAAGGAAATTTCTCTGTCAGCAGCAGAGTACTTGCTGGCAGAGGTGGTTCAAAACACTGCAGAACTGTAGCTCCCACGGCCCTGGCAGGGGAGGCAGCTGGGCCAGAGCTGCCTGTGCAGGGGTGCACAGGCAGCCTCGTGCCACAGCCATCCTCCGATGGCCCTGGAGCCTTTTGGGCCAGCTTTACACTGAATGGTTTGAAGGTTGCCACTCTCCTCCTGTTCTTTCCATGCTCCATTATTTTTTGAAGAAATTCAGTGATGCTGCTTTCTACACCACACTGTGGAGCAATGCTGATCCAGTGATAGTGTCATCTTTTCCAAAAGTGTAACCTTCGGGACCCTTTCTGGGTCCTTAATAACCTTTACCACTACCAGAACAGCATAAAGGAGGCTTTATGGTACAGGCTACTGACCTATTTTTGATATTTATTTCTACAGAATGACCTTTTCTTTCACTTGAAGTTTTACACTGATTATTGCAATTATTCTCAAAGTATTGCGCTAGAGCTGGAAATAAAAATGGAGGGTGATAACATAAATGAAGATCTGGCATCCCTAAGTGTAACAAGGCAAAAAAAGCTCATTTGTTAGTCCTCTCTCTTCCAGAAGAAAGAAGATGATCTCTCCTCTTTTTTCCATCTCTGACTGCTTTAAAAGACGGGTTAGAAGGAAGACAGCTAGCAATGGATATAGCTATCTACCTACTCCCTTCAATCTACTGCTGTGGGCATTCATTCAAATGTCAGGCTTGGTCCTATCTCTGCAATAGATACAAAATTGCTTTTGTTGAATGTATCAGTAGATCTCACACTATTTATGAACAAGGTTTTTTTCATAACCACTGTTTAAAGAAACAGCAGAACTCTCCAAATGTGCATGCTCAGTTTCTGAAGTCGACAATTTCATATCTCTTCATGAATAGATTTACCTGACTGTATTTGAGGTCAGTCCAGTCCTCCTCTTTATAACTCCACTATATACTTGGAAAGTTTATAGGAACTCTTCAACTCTTTCACATTTTCCCTTGTGATTTAACTTTCATATAACCTGTTATTTTCTTGGGTTTGCTTTTTTATTTTCACAAAGCCCCTACACGAATATTCCTGAGAAACCAACCAAAGTTGACCCCAATTTCATTTACTTCTGAGGTTTATATAGTAACAAGAAGCCATACTTGGGAATTAATTTTTCTCTATTTGATAGCAATTGCAGCACATCCAGAGACTACATCTATCTGATAGCCTAACCTGCAAAAATAATGATTAAACATCAAAATACTTACCAAACCAACATATTTAAGCACTTGTCCATTGTTTACAGAACAACATGAGAGAAGCGACAAAATAATTCTTTGCTGTCTTATCTCTGTTTCTTTAAACTTGCTTGAGGTGTATCTTTGCCCTGTGGAATGTAAACTATGTATTTCACATAAGCCCTTAAAATTGGAAACTAGTTATAAGCAGGCATTTTGGTGATGAATGCTAATGCCAATCAGGGCTTTCAGCATCAATCCCTTTTCAGCACCTGTTTACCCAGCGAGCAGCTTTCAGTACCACAGCACTTACTGTCTCTCCTGCAGCAAGAGTGACTCAAAATGGCTACAGTGATTCAGATATTTCTTTTGAGAGATTCTCTCCAGGTCTGATTGCAGCACATAAAGCTACAAAATAGTCCCTCTACTTAAATTAAGCTGCCAACACTGACTCAAGTCAAAGGGGAGGCTGTCTTAGAAAGTTATACGTGCACTGGCTGCCTATGAACTATGGCTACATTACTCTCTCTTTCTTGTTCAATTCAACTGTACTAGTTTGATGTAAAACAGGGCAGAAGGAGGCAATGATCCATCAGAGCATTTAAGCACTTCTTCAGTTTGCAGACCCTGCACTGTTCCATGGGAATTAATGTTACTCTTCTCCATATTTGGACTTATGGATATGCAGTTTGTCCTTATCTTGAGTTTAAAGAGTTTTGACAGCTCCTTCAATAGTCATGTAAATTGACAGAATTTTAACATACAGTCATAAAATCCAGCCTGCTCTAGATGGTATTTCTGAGTATAAAGATAAAGCAAAGAATATACAGGGACCTTGATTTGGACAGAATGGCTGCATCCTTTCTTAAGGAAACACGTGAGATCAGAGTCTGACATTTTTTCTCCTCCCAGTATCCATTCTAACCAATATTTACATTGCTTTTGTTTTGCAGTCTAATAAATCACAGTTAGCTATGTAGGCTGATGTAAAGTCACCGTAATGCTCTGAGACAAGTGCTGCTGTGTTGGTTACGAAGATGAGACTGTGTAGGCAAGCACTCATTAGCGTTAACTAATGAATCCTCTAACAAAGTCACACACAATTGAGAGGAGTATAAGTTACTGAAACCTTGAGGCTTATTGAACTGATACAATGGGCTTTCAGGGAAGGGGTTTTTTGTTTGGTTGGTTTTGTTTTGATTGAGTGAAACTATTCACTGCCTTCCCTGGTTTGTAAGAGGCAAAAGTCCCTGAGTATGTTTCTAAACTGAGCTATGGTTTATGGGAGACCTTACTTTTATGTGGAACAAATGCCAGATTTGCCTGGGAGTGATCTGAAAGGCAGTCTCACTGTGCTGTAGCCGTAATAAAACAATGTGATCCTGCAAAGATATACAGGTGTACTTTTCTGAATATATGAGTGACTTCATAGCACCATTGAAAGCCCCTAAAAGCTAAATGAAGTAGGTCTTTGTACTTTGAAAAACAATCAGTCCCTTGAAGACCTCAGGGAAAGCACAGATGAGCTTTGGTTTCTGCAGAGGCTGGGAAACACAATAGGTTACAGGGAGTGAAAGTACTATGGAAAGCTGGCATGAGCCACTCTCTTGTCTTGTGAAGACTCTTCCCCCTCCATTTCATACTTTCCCTATAGCTATAAAGAGCTCTTCTCGCTGTTTGTTTAGCGAGCATTTTTTTCTTTAGATACAGTGATCGTCTCTAAAGCCCACTTGAGAAATGACCTCTACAAGGGGAGGATCGTGGGTATTTAATTTTTGCATTCTTCATTACATGCTGTATTCCTTTCAGAAATCGGTGGGTTGGGGAGGAAGAGAGGAGGCAGCATCTCCTCTCAAAAGCTGCTGAGCAAACTCAGGATAAGAAGCTTCAAGAGACTTTAGGGACAAGGGAGGCAAAGCGGGAAGCTGGAATCTGCACACTTTGATGCAGCTCAGAAAGTTGTGGAGAGTCAAAAACTAATCCTAGAAGCAATAGGCAGCTTGCAAAGACTGTCATAGCCATATACCACTAGTTTACAAGCCCATTTTATTTCCATTTCCTCTTACTTTGTTGTTTTGAGTTTCCCTTATTTAAAGAGTTTGATGTTTTAGTCTAAGCAGATCTCCTTCAAAGCTCTGCTTGAATCTGTCTCCCAGGTCTATAAAGACCTGGCCAAGCATGCAAGGTTACAAAGCATTTCCAGGGAACACTGTCCTGGCAATGAAAGAAGAGGAAAGCTGAGGATGGCTCATAACATCAATAATTTCAAAAGGAGCAAAAGCAAGAGGCCTCATGGAGTAGGATTTGGACACAAGAGAGCTGGATACAATTTCTAACTTCACCATGTGGCAATTCACTTAATCAATCTCACAGCCTATGCCTCCACCTATACACTGGGGATGTATGCTCTACTTCCTTGGACTTTTTTGTTATTAACATGAATAATGTTGTTAATTTACTGTCTGATATTCCTCAGAAGCACTAGGAAAAGGGGGATAACTGTTTGAAACCTTTTCAGAAATCCAACCTCCCTTCCCATTCAGCTTCAGTTCGAAGCCATGGAGTTAGCAGAAGTCATCTCCAAGGCATGGTGAATTGTCCCTGCTTAACTCGTCTTCAACACAACTGGAGGAAAGAGCAGGTTCCCTGCCAAGTACACAAGGACGTATGAGGAGAGGATGCATCTTCCTCTTTCTGTCTTATTAAGTCATAGCTACACACCTACAATAACATATTCTTCCTGCCAAAATAGTCTTGCTCTTCTTTCAGGAATAGGTTAGCAATACCCGTTTTGTCCATGGGGGAGTAAGAACACTGGCAAGATCTGAGGGAACAAACACAAGCATTACAGAGTGCACATTATGCACAAAATGAGCTACCTTCAGAAAACTGGCTGACTTAGCATTAGCCAATGTATATATACAATAATTATGATAAAACATTGCCAGCATACATGGAGTAACATACCAAGTAAACCACATACCAGCATAAATAAATGAGAGTCCAACATTTATAAAGTACATAAAGAAGCATACCTCTAGCATTAGCAAGCAAATGCTATGTTCAATCTGGATTTCATTGAGGATTCATCTGAGAATTTAAGTTAGACAACTAATTCTGACATCTCATCTTGATTGAATACAATTTTCTCCGTGCTTCTCTCTATGTGAGTGGAAAGTTATATGTTTTCATTAAAAATCCTTCCTACCCACGACAGTTTGGAGTAGAAAAGAAGAATTTAAAATAAAGTTGATTCTTGGAAGAACAGTTCTCATGAAAGCAGATCCTTCATTGTCCTACACTTTAAACCATTTATAAAGCCACAAAGTAGAGCATGGCACAACTGGGTTGACATTCTGCTCTAAGGAAGCATTACATCAGTGGGCAATGTGTCCATAATGTGAAAAGGACAGGAAGACTGTCCCCTCTGCCAGCCATATGCCTGGTATGGCAAACTGCACCATTTTTATTAAAATACCAGGATATATTTCTTATAAAAATGTAAAATAAATATAAACCGTTAAAATCTCCCCTTTCCTTTAAGGGGCAAAGAGAATGAATACAACAGCTTGCCGTCAAACAGGAAAGCAATAAAAACAGTATGGAAATAAAATAATTTATAATTTGCTTGACTTTAGACATCACCCTCTTGTTTTATAAACCAACAGAACTGGAACATAATGTGGAAGTTGCAAAAGGGCCAAAGAAAAACTGAATACCAACTCTCCAGTAGTTTCAATTTGGGGAACAACAACAACAGTCTCCTGGTGAGGACACACCTCCCTAGGCTAGCAAAGAGCTCCACTTACTGGCAGATGCAGCCCCTGAGTTATTACTTCCCACTTAATTACTGAGCCAAACGTAAGCAGCGATAAATCAATTACCCAGTCGATCAACCCAGAATAAAAAAATTACACTGCTTAAAAGTACCCGGTGACAGCTCACATCCTCTCAAATATACTTCCTGGTTTGAAATGAAACTTTTACCATGAACAAGTACATGGACATAATGTAAAGTGGCACTTAGGCAAAGTGGTGAAGCAGTGTGAAGAATGATACTGAAGTCTTTCCCCTACCACCAGTAGTTCTTGGCTCATCTCCAATACAAAAGTAAGGGTGAGATTTTGACATCACCAGTACTTTCTGTGAACCCCCAACTATTAAAGTCTGGCATACTGACATTTTGTGGTCAGAAAATTAATCCAGATTATGCATAATCTGCCTATGTTTTGGCATATTGTCATGCATGATATATGCAAGTTACAGATTTTTTCCAAGGCAGCATAATGCTGCACAAAAAGATGCTGCTCTTTCTAAATTGTTTTGTAAATTGCCTTTATGAGTATTCTCCCATATCTTTATCTTTCATTATAACATTATGCTTTTCACCTTTACAACAAAATTGAGTATGGCCAGTAATTTTACCCAACACTTCTTCAAAAGCACCTCATCAGTGTTCACTCATGTGGATGAAATTACATTTCATGGTGTACAACAGGATATTTTGCATGTAATGAATGATCAAAAACTATTTTGCTCCATGCCAGAAGTAAGTATAAAAGTATACCACTCTTCACATTCATTTCATTAAAAAATTAAAATTGATTTTCAAATACCTGGGAGGATCCTGTGGAATAACACATTGATAGAGGACTGTAACACTTTGCTAGGAAGGAGATAAGAATGATAAATGTTCAGGAGAAACAGAACAAGGACCAGAGATGAACCACAAATATTTTAAAGGACATTAATCATAAACTATTTATATACCATCAACTCAAATTACACAAAGTGCATATATAACTGGCAGCAAAGTTAGTGCAATGAATTTTACCAAGATCACTATGAAAACATTCTGATTTTTTCAATTAGTTGTCTAAATTGATCTGGCTTTTTTTTGTGGCTAGGTTTTTCAATCAATCAATGAAGGACAGGTTGTGACACATTGCTAGTGCTTCATACACTGTATTCAGTCTGCTGTGACACAGGGACTGCTGATGAACCAGTGTTATCTCTATCCTTTACGTCACTGCATACACCCCAATAAGCAGATTGTCCTGAATGAGCCATTGGAATAGGCCCAGGAAACATTTAATATGGAAAATTTATCGCAGGCAGTGTTCAACAAGTGTGAACTTAATAAAAACTTAGGTTCTCTCTTAAATTTGGGCTTTAATTGCTTTTATCCCAGAAGCAATGTGAAGAGTTTACAAAGCTCTGTTCTTGCCCTTGCTGTGTTGAGCACTGTTCCTTTCCAATCAAACTGCTCACACTTTGGCTAACTGCATGCAGTTTTCCACCACCATGATGGCTTGTCTTGTCTTTTACAGGGATTTAAGTTTGCCTTTTCACACATACTTAGGAGTAATGTCACTATACTTGAGATCAGAATCAGGCCCCCAGAGGTATTTGCTTAAAATGCACACAGATGGGAAAGTAATAGTATCCCTTTTGTCTGGCCTGTTTAATTAGCTCCTTGGCAATACTACTACAAACGGAAACCTATCTTTCTGGTGCCTCAATTAGCATCTGACATAAACCACTCACTTTCTAAAAACAATCTTCAACAAAACATGCATATAGGAATTAATTTAAGACTCTGAATTAATGCATACAGAAACTCCTGCCGCATTACTCAGTTCTAAGCATGAACTTGTTTAAGGGAGAGAAAGTAGAATAATTATGCAGCTTTCACCAACCAACAGAAGCATGCTGGCAAGATAATAAGCAACAACATGAGATAGATAAGCTTCCTTTATTTGTAGACAGAGAATTGGGAGACAAGTTCAATTCTTTTTCCCTACCAAATATTATACAAATGGCCTCTAGAGGGATCCAGGTTATTGCTTTTCTGCTGAAATCTCTTAAGCTCTTTTTTTTTTTCTTTTTTTTTTTTTATTGCTATTACTTTTTAACAAGTGAATCATTCATCTAGAAATAATGATGCAAACATTTTACAATAATGGGCAGTGGAACTAGAGAGTTCATGACCAGGAGGAAGCTTTGTGAAAATCCAGGAATTGCGAAATCTGGAGGGCAAGCTTCACACTCAGTAGAAGTCCGGTCTCAAACAAACCGGCTGTCAGTTTATATCAGATTGACTAAAATAATACAAACCCAAAGCAGTACCTAGACATTTAGCTGCCTATCTGAAACTCAGCTGCACTGGAGAGTCTGCACAATTAGGTTAGGAATGTGGTAAGAATTAGGCTCATGTTTCTGGGGAATGAGTCAGTATTTCCCATTTCAGCTCCTAGAATACTCATGAAAAAGTGTATTGCTTCTAAATTGTTGTCTCTGGCTTGGGCTTTGTTTGCCTGAATTATTTCACCAAGTTTGAATTTTTACAGCTATGTTTTTAATAAAGCAGGCATATACTTAGGAGCTCCAAGTTAAACAAAGGCCAAAAATTTCATTCTACTGTGTCTATATTCTATACATTCTATATTCTGGTTTGACTGAACAATGGATATGACAAGTAGCTTCAAGCCAGCTTCAAATTCAATCTAGTAAGCTTTTCACTGAATGTGCACTTCACATGCAATCATATGTAAGTAAAGCAGATGTAATGACTGTAGGCATGTGGAAATGCCTGTGCTTACAGGTGTGATAGAAGGTCCTATTCTCCCTCTCTGTATGCAGCTATATTTTCCAGTTCATATTCTGCAAAAAGAACATTTTCAGGGACTCTTGGGTGCCCACAAAAAATTATATGAAGACACTCAGCTAACATCCAGTGCCCACAAAAAATTATACAAAGATACTCAGCTAACACCCTATTCTTCTATTTGGTGGAAGTGTGGTTTGGCTTGCGCAAACCAAGATAGAGAGCGAAAGGGATAACAAAAAGGTTACTCCAAGGCCTCCTTGGTCTACACCCTGTGATGGGAAAAGCAGGTCACAATCCTGCCATTTGAGATGGTTTGCTGAAAGTGGGCCCTGTAAGCAGACTCCATGACAGTTTGCAAAATACAACACAATACCAAGCCAGTCCAAAACCAATTTGGTCCACTGAATTTAAATTTTCACTGAATTGTACTCCTTCTGTTAGAGTACTAATAGATGTCCTGATAGCACATCAAGACAGAACAACAGTTCTGTGTCACGGGCATTTGGCTGGGGTGCAGGAGTTCATACAACACTGAACACAGCACCAGATCCACAAAGATGTTTACTGTTTCTGATGTGCCTTGTTCCAACCTATAAAGTGCAAATAAATTATCTTCTCCCTGACAATAATTTTGTGAAATAACTTGTATCTGGAAGGGCTTACCAAAGCGACTAGACCACAAACTCAGGTGGAAAAACTCAACAAATTAAAACAGACTTTAGATAAAAAAGGCAGACATGATCCTTCTCCAGTGAAACCAATGAGAGGTTTTGTCTCCAACTCAAAAGGAATGTTGTGCAGTTAAAATCTCCTGCTACTGATTTTTGGTTTTAAATTTCAGTTTGCAATGAAAAGAAAAAGCATTTAATTAAAAATGCCAGTATAAACCAGGCAAAGTTGCCTTATGCTTTATTGTGTGCTTTGTATAATATTAGAAAAGCTGCAGAATTAAACATTTAAGCTCCTTCCTGAGGGTAAAATAACAAACCAAACATCTATAAATTGGAGTCTAAACAAACATTTCTCATTCTACCAAGTGTGCTGCTAGCTGAATTACTTGATTAAACCTTCTATCATTTAATAATATAAACTGTGGAATATGTTCTGAACCAACTATTATTCTAATGTACCAATAAAAAATAATATAAAGTGTTTTTCCATTCATAGATTAAGTAAAAGGACTCCTTCCTAAAGCAAGAATGTCTCCTTTGCTGTCCAGCTTGTTATTCCCATATGAACTTTTGTCTCCCTGTAGTTTTTAGGTATTATTTATAAAAGCAAACATAATTTGTTTTCCTCAAGTTGGAATTCACAGAAATAGTTCAAAGGTTAGGGTTTTGTGGTGTTTTTTTGTTTTGGTTTGGTTTGGTTTTTTTACCCTCTGCAACTTGAATGCACATTTCTGCTGCTTAGCTAATGCTTTATTTACAATTATTTGGTGCTCTTGAATGGTTTTGATAAGCAAATTCCACCTATTCTCATTCAACTGGATTTTCTCTCAAGACCTCAGTAGGAAAAGAATGGGTCTTATGTGAATTTTTTTACTACTCAAACTCTACTTAATGAGGTTATCCAGTCAGACTCTTCTCACAGGCCAGGGCCACTTGTCCGAAATAAAAAAGAAAAGAGAGAAGGGAAGGAATCCTCAGATATTAAAAGGAGCATTTCTGCATTGAAAGTAACAGCATACCGTTCGCAGAAGACCACCAAGTATTTTGCACATGCTTTACCACTTGTACAGCAGTTTACCTTACAGTGGGACTTGGAAGCCTCAGTCATGTTGGGTCTCTGCTATGTTCAGTTCAGAGTTACTGAAGATCACTTAAGCCAGTTATATTTTATTAGCTTCAGTGGAATGTATCTCAGGCCCTATGCATGGCCAAAGATGCTGGACATCTGTCATTACAGACTACCACAAATCAACCTGGCTGGAGGAAAGACAGGATATCAGATCACTCCTGGTTAGGAAAAAACCCCACAAACCCTAAAGGTAGAGACCATTATTGCTGTGTATTCTCCAACCTGCAAGACATAATCATGAAAAGAAAGGTAAAAGAAAATTAATGTGCTGGTATTGAAATAAAATTCAAATAACCATGACATGAAAGAGTGAAGAGAAGAAACAGATCAAGGACTTTGTGGTGGAACAGCAAAACCATTCCTCTTCAATCTCACAGAAAACCGAAGACAATTTTTAGTAGCACTTCTACTAATGACCATGCATTTTCACTAATAAAATTCTAAGTTTTTTGAAGGGCAAGAGCTGTTGGTAGTGTTTGCCTTTATTTTTTTCAAATAAACTATTGGCTCATTCATTTTTGGTTCACTATTTGATATGCACTGCTACACAGGTTAAAACAAAAGACCCCCACAACATTACATGAAAAGAGAAAAATATCTGTTATAGTGTTCCCTCACTTAGCAGTAGTACTTTTGGTAATTAAAGAGTATGTGCCCTATACGCTTAAAGACATGAGAAGATATTTCTACATCCCCTTTACACATTAATAATGTTAGTAGCTCTGGCTACTGGATGAAGTCTCTAGGAAGCAGGTGCTCATTTTCTGCAATATTTCAGCATATCTGCTTCTTTGTCTATATTCTACCTTGTCACTGCCCATTTTGTCTCCTTACCTGCTCTATGTCACAGACTTTGCAGATCTTTAACAGGATTCTGCCATGGAGTATAAAACTACCCATCTGAGAACAAATTATCTTTCTATTAAAAAAAAAAAAAATTTCCATCATTTTGGGCTCACCTGGCATTGTGACTAATGAATTTCCTTTGTCACTTTTTATCCTCAGAATGGATGAAGTCAGAACATGTCAGGTGGTGTAGATGAGCAAATTGCTTCTTTTTAATTTGGTGTCAAGCCCTAACAAATCTACACTATTTCTTTCCATATCTACACACATTTCAAATTTGCCAAACAAGGAATTGGGTTAAAGGTTGAAGAGTAGGGATTAACTTCTGACATTTAATTTGAGCACAGCAGAAATACAGATTTTTTTTTCATTAAGAAGTTGGCACATGAAAAAATGCTTAGAGAAAGCTTCAAATGGAGGTCTCCAGTACCTAACACGTCATTAAACAGCCTTGTAGCTAACCATGAGGATAACTGTCTTCTGCACAATGAGAACTAGTGCATACAACCAGCAATATTTAAGGTCAACTTTAAGTTTGTTGCCAGCCAGCTCAACCCAAATAATTCTGTATTACACCTTGCAGTCCACACTAGAACTCTATAGTTTGCTTATTTTAGCATTAATTGACTGGAAAGGTTTACATGCTATAGGTTGTTGGTATGGGCTTGAGAACAGTCTTATGGTTGCTGTTACTTGTCTAGCACTAGCAGGGAAGTCTTTTGGTATCTTAATAAACCTGGGCAGGGGCACAGCAACTGTGATAACGCTGAGAAAAATCTGGTGTCTCATCTCATATGTAAGCTCCATCACCACTCTCTGACTGACTACCAGTCCCATGACTACCTCTATTCCATAGCAAGACTCAGTAAGAACGGTTCATTTTCTACAAGTTCACTCACTTTCTTTGTAGCTCTCTCACAAACACCTACAGGTTCAGGAAATACAGCTGAAGTCTTGATTCTTGGGGTCTCCAGGTTGTTAGCTCTCTCCATATGGCATGGAATCACTTTTTTGTTATTTGAAAAAAATAGTGAGAATGTTGTTGTTTTTTTTTTTAGTGAAATAACAAATTCAGATTCTGATCCTCCCTCCTCAGCTGGATACCCTCTTCCCATAGCCACCTTTGGTTTAGCTCAACCCTTTCCCAAGAAATATACAAGAGTCTGAAAAGAAAACACCCCAAACTTTTGTTGTACTCAGGCATTGGTCTTAGACAAGTATGACTATAATAATTTAAATTACTCTTTTTTCAATTGCACTAAATTTTTAAGCAGGCCGCCCTGTTTGGGAACTTCATTTATTCTGATCTGACTTTGTCTGGTCAAGTCACTTTAGTTTTACACTGTTGGAAGAAAGAAATTTAGACCCCCAGCCTCCTGCTGAGGCTTACATGCCATCTTGACACCAAAGTTCCCCCTTTAGTAGAACTCTTGAATTAAGTAAAGAAGAAAAATATGCAACATGAAGTAATGTAAAACCTCCTTCTCTGTGCAAAAAGTTGTTCTGCTGAAGGAGAAACTAGCATTTCTCAGGTTGAAATAGTACCTCTTGTATACATATGTGATTTAGCATCATAACGTTCTCTTCGCTTTTCATGATCCTGGGTGATTTCTTGCACAATTCCTTGGCTATTAATGTATTGAAAACTTAATTGCACTACAATTTCCATTTCACCTGCTGGTATTTTGTTTTATTAGGCTTGTGAATCATAGGAAAACAAGAGACAGCATCTAGTAGACAAATCTCCCATTTTTACTAGGTAGGAATAGAAAGTTTTTTCTCCTAAGGAGTGTTCATGGAACTTTGCTGGAATCCAAGGAAGCCCCAGGAAAACATCCTTATTAACTTAAATAAGAGCTGCAGCCACAATGGCAGCCTTGGCACTTTCCAGTGAATTTCAGTCAAGAGCAGCTGAGAATTTACCTGACCCCGTTATTTGGGTCAGATGTGAATGACAATGTGACTGGTTATTTTCCCATTGCACAGAAGAAAAAACACCTTTGCCTCCCCTAAAGCATAGTGTACCTTTGAGAAGGTACACTAAATCTCCCTTTTCTACTTGGCTATCTATTCATAAGATTTGTACTAATGACTTGCACAAATATCTGTAAGACTTCAGTTTAAACTAGTCAATCAGTTCAAAAGTAGGTGAATATAGACAAACACACACTGAGGGACACACTGAGGGACAAGGAACAAGACAGGAATCTCACTAGCATCAACACTGCTCAACAAGGGCTTGTCTCAGAACAAAAAACAGACAAATTTTTTTGCTTAAATTTCAAGAGCCTGATTCAGATAAGCTATTTTCTATGGCTACTAAATGACTGCAAGCATATTTTTACTGGTTTGGCAGCAAGACTTTTCTATTTCCTGTAATTAAGATGTACTGTAAAATAACAGTAGACTTGCATCAAGTAACAGAGATCATGAAGCAGTTTGCTTCTAATGATTAAGTCATAAAAAGTGCATGGGAGCATATTAAGCCTTCAAGCCAGTCAAAATGCTTTCTTTCCCAATAGAAGAAAAAATAGGCTTAGAAATACTGTGCACAGAGTAGAATTGTGGATACTGAATTCGAAAAAATGAGACTTCATTCTTTTCTTCACTAGGAAAACTGAGTAATTTCAATGGTGTTTTCCAAGAAGCAGCCACTCCATATCTGACTGCCATGCATTTTGATAATAAAACAAGAATGAATAAATTAACATTGTTATATTAAGCAAAAATAAAGCAATCTACTCATGGTAGAATTTCCCACACAGCTTTTTGACACATTCACTGTAGTGAATGAGTGCATTGATTTCTATCTCTCTATAATACACGATATACACATATACATGCAATATATTCTGGCAATTTGGCTAGAGGTGTTTTCCTGATTACAAAAGCTCACTTGATTCTTACTCCATTCATAGCGGGAATAAGGAAGCATGTAGTCTGCACTGTTGTATTTGCCCTGCAACAGTGGCAATTTGACCCTTAATATTACAATGGAAAAGGCTGCTGTAAAATTTTATCTGCTTAGGGCTAGATCTGCGGCTACACTACTTTACTGTTAATACTATTGCTCACAAGATAGAATAAAAAGAATTATTCTCAACTGAAATGTTTGCATGGGTACGTTTTCAGCTCCTGAACAGATGAATACATCAGCAGAGATTACTGCTGAGGTCATTTCACTGATATCAATCAATTCTTGTCAGATGGTAAAGCATCATGACAAAATGAAGTACCAACATAACCAATGGGATTTGTTTTGATGGGTACATGGATATTGAATAAAAAAAGACATGATGCTGCAGCAAGTGTAAATGCAGCACAGAAAAAAGTCTTAAGTTCTTTTTCTTGAACAGTGGACAAGAATATTCTGAACACCATGATTTCTAAATCTTTTATTAAGCATTTAACTGAATCTGCTATGGTTTCTATTTTTTCTAACTCAGTGCATTTAATTCAAAGAGGACATCTGAATTCCTCCTTTAGGTGATATGACTTGACCTCAGGAGTTGATTGCATTTTTATTATCTTCTAAAATTATACTGAATAAAATGTGTCCAACCTGAGTTTGAACCACTGTCTTGAAACCAAACTTAACCACTTGAACAAACTATGAAAGGGACTTAAAAATTGCCTAGATCCTTCTGCCCTAATAGTACTGTTCACTTGGGCACATACAAAAATAAACAGAACATTCTTAATTAGCTCATCTGAAAGAAGTGCCTCCAAAGCATATCTTCCCAAGCTCTGTTTATAATTGTGAAATCATCGTCCTAAGGGGAAAAACGTAACTGTTTTCCTGCTTCTGCTATGTAGTCTTAAGCTAATGAGTTTGCACTTGGATTTATTAATTAACGTGGTTTATATTCTTTGCATAAGAAGCTTGCCCAAGACTCTGTTAGTCGGAATCTAATATGTGAAGATATAATGCCATTAACTGTCTAAAACAGACTGTGGTGATTATTTGGCTAACATGTCCGTATCTTGACGAATTTTGAATGCTGCTGCAATTCCCACTGAAAATGGACTATTTTGAGCAATCACACTGATTACCTCTACTTATATATTGAACATGAGAGTGAAGCATATAATTCTAAATTCATTTTAGTATTAAGGTAAATCACTACCCAAGTTTTAATTGCATGACTCTTAAGAACATCTATTTCTGAGTTAAAACCAGACCTGAACACTTTTTGCTTTTCAAGAAAAATAAGTCTTAAAATTAAGAAGTTGAAGATGCAGAAAAAAAGACAGCGTAGATAAGACACTTACACCTTTTCAATAAGTAAAATACCTTTCAAAATGTGCCTGGTTGTAGAAATGCAACACAAATTATACTGCTCAAAACACCCAATAAATCTTCTAGATGTCAATACACCTTGGATCAGTATTACTGTCACAGCAGAAGCAACAGAATTATGTATGCAAGCGTATGTATCAGCTTATGTGGTCACTGGGTTGATCAGCTGCAAATGGTATATAGAGGTGGTAAGCCACAGAAAAGCCATACTGCTACACTGAAAATGGACATAGTTGTCAGCACTATAACATACGGAGTTAGGAGAAGCCAGATGAATGTGTCTTACTTATAAATATGAATTTTGGCAGGGTCTAAACACTCTCTGCATTAAAGTAAGTGAGAAAAGTCTCCACTGAATTTAGAGAACTTACTGAATTTCAGAGATGGATTGCAGTAAATAATTGAATTCAAAAGAAACACTTCAGGTATTGCCTCTTTTTGAAATGTCTGTTTTGAGTTCTTTGTTTGCATTATTAGTGCATTTAAGAGGATTGAAAAAGAAAGACCAATGTTCACAGAATGTCTGAAATAACCACATATTTCTCAGCCATTTTCAAATGTTAAAAATAAAACTTAATACAAATACACCAGAAGGGAGAAAAAAACACCTAAGCATGATAAATATGTTTTTGCCAGTCTGCTTTTTTCCTCTGTGATGTGATGATTTCTCATAGAAATAATATGCCTGAAAAGCCATATCTGTGTAGCATTACATTTGATCAGTTTGATTGTTGTAGCATTACAGCTGAAGGCCAATCAATATCAAATTACCTTGAACAAAGTCAAGTCTACAGCGCAGTTGGACCATTGCATTGTGTTCAAGATAAAGACATAATTTGCAAGTACAAATCAATAACCTTTTTCATTTGCTACCTCATCATCCAACTTGTACTTGATTCTGAGATGTGGCTTCAAATTTTGATCTGTTATTCTGGAAAAAGGAATTACAAATCACAGACCCTCTTCACTATTGCCACATAACATGAATGTCACATGTTTGAAGTAGCATTCTTTCAATTAATAATGTTGACCCTTGTCTGAGACATTTATAAGAGTAGTTCACCAGGTTACATTCAGGCCTCTGGAGCCTGCAGTATTCCCTGTGGCAATTGCATACTGGTCCAGCTGAAGGTAAATGCATGTACACCAAGTTTTTCCACTACTAATTCAGCTGCTTGACCACTTCTCCTCTGGATGTTCCAGGCTGGAACATCAAACAAAGGTAAGTCCATGCAGCTTTTATTTTCCCATTAAGCCCCTACTGTTGGGGTCAGCTGGAGTTCTCCCAGCTTAGGTTAGCCTTCTTATTTTAAGATTTAGATGTCTACAGTTAGTGAGATGAGACCAAACGCCTCTCTCTTCCATAATACCAACTCCCAAGACAGAGCTTCAGGTATCAGACTTTTTGTCGCCAACAGTTCCTGATACAGATGAGAAATTCAGAGGTGCTCTGAAGAAATGGTTTGTCTTCTCTGGATCCACACCACGTGAAATATTGCAGACCTCCAAAAGTTACACATTGCCCATCAAAGACTGTGCAGTGTCTGCAGTCCTTGGTAGCGACAGAGAACCTACAGCCCATTTGATGATATGATACCACCTCTTCCGAATGTTCACCCTTAAGAAATAAGGATGGCCTAACCCAAACCTTTCTAATCTCATTTCTCTGTATCTTGCCTCATACTTTTATATCACTTTTACTGCTCTGCGTTTGCTTAATATGAGGATTTAATAAAGGCCCTAGGAGAGGCTGGCCACTGCAGATATTTCTTATCAGTATATTTCATCCCAGAGACTAAATAAATAAATAAATGAAATGAGGGTCTGGAGTTGGCAATGTCACATCTGAAACCTGCTGTTATGATTAGGGTGTCTTTCTTCCTCAAGCAACCTGGAGTTTGTTATACACAGGTCAAGCTGTAAATCAGAAGATATTGGATGACTCAAAAGCTATAGAGAACATAAAATTATGTGCCTTCAGCTTAAAGAATCACAGGCAGACAGAAATTAGGGATGGAAGGCTTATTAAACTGTCTAGTTCAATCTCTGCCAGCATGGGATTATTCCCTGGAATGTATTTTACAGTATGTTATCAAAAATTGTTTCCATATGTGATTCTGCTCTGGAAAGTAGTCTGGTACAGTGCCATTCTGATTGAATCAATGATTTCTCTCTCCCTTGCACAAAGTTTAAAGAAATATTTTTTTCCTATCAGTTGAAGACATCTGCTCTTTCAATCATACACACTATCACTTATAATAGATGTTCTGTGCGGCACCCTCACATTTATTTGCATTGTGTAACTCCACATTATGCCTCAGCTCACTTCTATTGCCTTAGGCATACTGTGATGCAGGAAAAAGGATGGAGGTAGCAGCAGAGGGAAATGCTTCATCAGAGATAAAGCGATACAGATTCTTTGTATTACATACATGTGCACTGAGACTTACAACATTAATACTGTATCTTCCTTCCACAGCTGCTCCTCTCCTATTTCTGAGACCACAGATTCTGAATCCTGACCTAATGAAACCTTCATTATTCTCAGTTTCCTTCTGATATTACTACTGAAATTATTCAAATTTTACTACCACTATCCCCAAGAGACCTGCCTTTTAGCTTTAGGTGAAGGAACGGGTCAGTTACTGAACCCTGAAGCTGCTGAGATTATTATACTGCCTCATAGTAAGCTGGTTTGCTATTAGTTTAGTGCCCCTTCATCTTCTCTTTGACTCTAAGTGTGACCTTTTCATTTTTCCCTTTGATTTTATTCATAGTTCTTTTCTTTTTCCATTTCACAGTTTTAAACTTAGAGTTCCTTCTAGGACTGGAACATAATTTTGATTCTCTTGACCAGAGTGACCAAACAGGCCACAGTTTTTACTGGATAAGATTTATCTTTCTCAGTTCTATAGGGTTCATTCCAGGCTTTAAGTAAGTAGTCCTCCTCACTTTATTATCAGAGTCTCCATGCTTCAGGTCAGATGCAGACTGGATATGAGGGAATGACATTCACGCCTGCTGACTGTAAGGAGCAGATACATGCCCATCAGACCACTGACTGGAATAGCTCATCTGGGATCTTCTCAAGATTCTCAGCCAGTCAGCCATTTATTTTTTTCATCCCCCCCCCCATTATTCATCAGATTCCTGTACTTTGAAAGTTTTGCAGCTCCTAATTTTTATGCTGATTCCAAACCAGTCCCAATTCTAATGCCATCAAGCTGCTTTTTAATTATTCACAACCACAGGGTAGTGTTACATTCTCACCACTGCCAGGAGATGTCAGCAGCTCTGTCTCCATCACTTTAACACAAATCATGCTTTTTTTCTCAATCTTCTCCATGCCTGTCAACATTAGCTTTTCTGAGGGTCTTCACAATGTCCTTATGCTGTTTCCACACTGTGGCAGGCAGGCAAGCACAAAGCATAACACAGGCATCTTCTGGAAACCTGACTTGCCCTCTCAGCTTGAAGCCTTCTTGCAGACAGCCTGTCCAGGCACTCTGGTGTGGTAATATGGTACCAAATGTATGGATGTGGAGATCTGAGGGCCCTGAGAGGTGCACTTAAGCGTACCTATGTTTATGCTTGCTGGGTCTCTACTGCACAACCAGTCAGGTTTAAAAATGCAGTGTAGGTTTAATGGTCATTACATATAGATTCCCTGCCACCAAAGCAGAGTTACGCCTCTTTGGCTCAATGCAATCATCTTTTCTCACAATCACAACAGCATCTGTGGGGATGGAGTACTTACAGAAATCTCGCTTCACACTCCCATTGTGTTTTTGAGGCCAAAGCTCATCTTGAAAGCTGTAAATTCCTCTGCCTCGTCTTTCATATCTTACAAGAGAAAAATTAACTTTGTCAGTCCTTATTCTTGGCGCAGGCTGTACTGCAGCTTGAGGCTTCCAGGTGCATTTCAGAGAGAGACAGGGCAGTGCTGACTGCAGCAGTTAAAGCATTAAGCAAGACACCCTGGGAATCTCAGCTGTATTTTTTACTCTGTCACAGTCTTGCTGAAGGACTGTGGCCAACTCCTGGGGCCTCTTTCTGCTTTGGTTTCACCATTTTTTCATATGAAGATAGAATCATAATATCATAGAATTGTTTAGGTTGGAAAAGACCTTTAACATCATCGAGACCAACCACAAACCTAACACTGCCAAGTCCACCACTAAACCATGTCCCTAACTGCCACATCTACACGTCTTTTAAATACCTCCAGGGATGGTGACTCAACCACTTCCCTGGGCAGCCTGTTCCAATGCTTGATAACCCTTTTGGTGAAGAAATTTTTCCTAATATCCAATCTAAACCTCCCCTGCCACAACTTGAGGCCATTTCCTCTTGTCCTATTGCTTGTTACTTGGGAGAAGAGACTGACACCCACCTCGCTACAGCCTCCTTTCAGGTAGTTGTAGAGAGAGATAAGGTCTCCCCTCAGCCTCCTTTCCTCCAGACTAAACAGCCCCAGCTCCCTCAGCTGCTCCTCATAAGACTTGTGCTCCAGGCCCCTCACCAGCTTGGTTGCCCTTCTCTGGACACGCTCCAGCACCTCCATGTCTTTCCTGTAGTGAGGGGCCCAAAACTGAACACAGGACTCGAGGTGCGGCCTCGCCAGTGCCGAGTCCAGGGGGACGATCACTGCCCTGCTCCTGCTGGCCACACTATTCCTGATACAGGCCAGGATGCTGTTGGCCTTTTTGGCCACCTGGGCACACTGCTGGCTCATATTCAGCCGGCTGTCGACCAATACTCCCAGGTCCTTTTCCATCAGGCAGCTTTCTGGCCACTTTTCCCCAAGCCTGTAGCACTGCATGGGGTTGTTGTGACCCAAGTGCAGGACCCAGCACTTAGCCTGTTGAACCTCACACAATTGGCCTCGGCCCATTGATCCAGCTTGTCCAGAACCTTCTGTAGAGCCTTCCTACCCTCAAGCTGATCAACACTCCTGCCTAACTTGGCATCATCTGCAAACTTACTGAGGGTACACTCGATCCCCTCATCCAGATCATTGATAAAGATATTAAAGAGAACTGGCCCCAACACCGAGCCCTGGGGAACACCACTTGTGACCGGCTGCCAACTGGATTTAACTCCATTCACCACCACCCTTTGGGTCCGGCCATCCTGCCAGTTTTTTGCCCAGCAAAGAGTACACCCATCCAAGCCATGAGCAGCCAGATTTTCTAGGAGGATGCTGTGGGAAACAGTGTCAAAGGCTTTACTAAAGTCTAGGTAGACAACATCCACAGCCTTTGCTCATCCACTAAGCAGGTCACCTTGTCATAGGAGGAGATCAGGTTAGTCAAGCAGGACTTGCCTTTCATAAACCCATGCTGACAGGGCCTGATCCCCTGGTTGTCCTGTACGTGCTATGGCACATTACAATGGCACTCAAGATGATCTGCTCCATAACTTTCCCTGGCACTGAGGTTAGACTGACAGGCCTGTAGTTCCCCAGATCCTCCTTCTGGCCCTTCTTGTAGATGGGCATCACATTTGCTAACTTCCAGTCAACTGAGACCTCCCTGGTTAGCCAGGACTGCTGATAAATGATTGAAAGTGGCTTGGTGAGCACTTTCGCCAGCTCCCTCAGTACCCTTGGGTAGATCCCATCTGGCCCCATAGACTTGTGTGTGTCTAAGTCGTGTAGCAGGTTGCTAACCATGTGCCCTTGGATTATAGGGGCTTCATTCTGCTCCCAGTCCCCATCTTCCAGCTCAGTGGGCTGGGTACCCTGAGAACAACTGGTCTTACTGTTAAAGACTGAGGCAAAAAAGGCATTAAGTACCTCAGCCTTTTCCTCATCCTTTTTCACTAGGTTTCTCCCTGCATCCAATAAAGGATGGAGATTTCTCCTTAGCCCTGCTTTTGTTGCTAATAGATTTATAGAAACATTTTTTATTGTCTTTTACAGCAGTAGTCAGATTAAGTACCAGTTGGGCTTTGGCCCTTCTAATTTTCTCACTACATAACCTCATGACATCCCTGTAGTCCTCCTGAGTGGCCTGCCCCTTCTTCCAATGGTCATAAACTCTCCTTTTTTTCCTGAGTTCCAGCCGAAGCTCTCTGTTCAGCCAGGCTGGTCTTCTTCCCTGCTGGCTCATCTTTCAGCAGTTGGGACAGTCTGCTCCCGCACCTTCAAGATTTCCTTCTTGAAGAATGCCCAGCCTCCCTGGACTCCATTGCCCTTCAGAACTGCTTTCCAAGGGACTCTGTCAACCAGTGTCCTAAACAGGCCAAAGTCTGCCCTCTGGAACTCCAGGGTAGCAGTTCTGCTGACCCCCCTCCTTACTTCTCCAAGAATCGAAAACTATCATTTCATGATCACTATGCCCAAGACAGCCCCCAGCCATCACATCACTCACAAGTCCTTCCCTGTTCACAAACAACAGGTCCAGTGGTGCGCCTTCCCTAGTTGGCTCGCTCAACAGCTGTGTCAGGAAGTTATCTTCCACACACTCCAGAAATCTCCTAGACTGTTTCCTCTCTGCTGTACTCTATTTTCAGCAGACATCTGGTAAGTTGAAGGCCCCCACGAGAACAAGGGCTAGCGATTGTGAGACTTCTCCCAGCTGCTTATAGAATATTTCATCTGCCTCTTCATCCTGGTTGGGTGGTCTGTAACAGACTCCCACTGTGATAACTGTCTTGTTGGCCTTCCCCTTGATTCTTACCCATAAACACTCAACCCTATCATCACCATCATTAACGTCTAGACAATCAAAACACTCCCTAACATACGAGGCTACCCCATCACCTTTCCTTCCTTGCCTATCCCTTCTGAAGAGTTTACAGCCATCCATTGCAGCACTCCACCTGTGTGAGTTATCCCACCATGTTTCTGTGACAGCAACTATGTCAGTTTTCCTGCTGCCCAATGGCTTTTAGCTCCTCCTGTTTGTTGCCCATGCTGCATGCATTGGTGTAGATGCACTTCAGTTCGGCTATTGATCCCACCACCTTTTTGGGAGGAGAAGCCCTAGTTCCTACATGACCATTCTCAGGCACTTCTGTGGTTTCTAACACATCAATAACCCTCGTGTCTTTGCTGCTGCATGGATCTGCATCCCCTACCTCCAATGAGACAGCAGACTGAAGGACTTTGCTAGCACACTGTCCCTCAAATACTGGTGTGCTGCCCCCAGGCTTATCTCTAGTAAGCCTGGTTTTATCCCTTTCCCCCTTCAAATCTAGTTTAAAGCTCTTTCAATGAGCCCTGCTAACCCCTGTGCAAAGATCCTTTTCCCTCTTTGAGACAGGTGTACCCCATCTGCTGCCAGCAGGCCTGATGTCATGTAAACCGACCCGTGATCAATAACCCCAAAATTCTGTCAGTGACACCAGGCTTGGAGCCAGGTATTGATCTGCTGGCTCGTCCTGTTTCTTCCCTCATCGTTCCCGGCAACAGGAATGCTAGAGGAGAACACTACTTGTACTCCTGATCCCTGATGATACTGGCTTCCTTTATAAAAAGCTTTCAGGCCTACTAAAGAAAAAAATCCTGCAAGAGAAAAGCTATTATTGCTTGGCTGATGCAGCCTTTGCTATTTTCTCATCACAATCACAGGAACAGAAGTGTTATATAGCTACAGTGCCTATAAGCTCACCTACCTGATAGAGGAGGTTCCTCCTAAGCATGGGAGTGAAGGGCTCAGAGCCCTCCCAGTGCCTCTGGCATTTGCACCAGAACTGCAGTGGGTCTGCCAATACTGCAACTTTTTCAACTTTCAGCTTTCCAGAAACTTTCTAGTCCAATTATTTATTTGTTTTTTTATGCAAGAGGAATAAAGGAGAGAAAATAGAAGTTGGATAATTTTCATGTTGTACCATCTGTGATTTCTGTTTCTGATCCGGTTACAATAGTAAATGTCTCCCATTGTGCCACCCCAAAAGACTGGAAAGTGTCCATTCTAATTGTTTTCCCTAGGCTGTGTTGAGTGAATGTTCACCTCCCTGAGGATGAAGTGTACTGATGTAAATTTACTGTGATAGAGCCACACTGCTGCTGACTGTTGCAGAACTACCACTGAGTAGTAAATGCTTCACTGCTCTGTTACCCGGGGGGCTGAGCATTAACTACACTATTGAACAGCAAATGCTTATCATCCCCTATAATTCAAACTATATAAATCACGAAAGAGAGACAATGTGCCTGCAGGGAACTCACATGGTCTATAAAAATGTAAAAATCTGAACTATATTTAGCTGACAGAGCTATACTTAAAAAAAAAAAAGTATTCAAAAGATAATCTTAGACATTAAACTCATCTTCATTTCAATCTAGTGAAGCTTTGGTGGAGTTTAATCTTTTCTGTAATTTTTTTTATCTTTAACAATATTTAAAAAAAAATAGGATTAAGAAATAAAAGCTATTACTCTTTGCATTCTCTCTCCTCCAACCATTCATGCAGCATATAGAATGACCTCTTTTAAGCCCGTCCTTAGAGTGAAGCAAAACACCAGCATTTTTTCTTCACTGAGCAAAAGCATCTCTACTTTGCTTAAAAAAAAAACCCCAAACAACTAGTAGAAGGTTGAAAATATCCTGGTTGTAAAACATGTATCCACTGAAAGTAGAAGACACAGTTCTCTTTTGTTTGAAGACATAGTTCTTCAAATATAGGGCTTACGCAAGCTCACTGCACTGAGAGAAGAAGGGCAAGTTAAGATGTTCCTCCAAGGAACTGTACTGTGACTGAGGACATAAACTTTCATTCCTGGATAAGCAAACACTTAATCTGAAGTGGACACAAGTATTTCCATTACTGTCAATGAATTACTCATGTCTGTGAAGTTAAATATACATAAGCATTTGAAGCATCAGAGGACTTCATAAGAAGCTGGTGCTGCATATTCCTTAATGTATACATAAAATCTGTTTCTTCTTTTAGCCTCAACCATGCAATAACCTCTGGATGGGCCTCACCAGCCCTCTTGTAATTATCATGGACTGATTATGCAATTTACTGAAGGCGGCCTTCAATACTGTTCTGCATTAGAAAACAAAACCATCCTCAAATGTCTATCAGTAGAGAAATAAAACATGGTAACATTTAATACACAAATGCAATTACACAAAAGACAAAGAACAAAACCAGATGAGAAAAGCCTCGGGAGAGAACTGGTATGGGACTTTCTGAGTGCTCCATGTAGCATTCAAAGAGCTGATGAAAGAAATGTTTGAGAGCAGAGTTGGGAAATGATCACAAGCAATCAATGTTTCAAAGGGGCCAGGATAAAATCGAGTAAGAATACTAAAGCTTTTGTTGTTAATCCATGGACAGCTTAGTAGTTTCCCACTAACTTCTATCCTTCATGAAGATGTTGTTCTAGTGAAACAAAGAAGATTTTGTGGGTTTTAATCTTATAAACAATGATGTCATCAATGATTTATGTTTGATTTTCTTTTCCCTAGATGGAGAAAATACCTGTAGATGATTAGCATGGTTTTCCTACCATAGTTTGTGAGCCTGAACTAACCAACAGTAATCAAGGATTTTAAATGGAAATATAGTTGAGCAGTGTACGTATGTTTGAAATACTGGAAGAAAAACATGAGGTATGGTTTAAAAACTGGACAATCAGAAAAGAGTTCTCCTGGCACAGAAAGCAACCTACATGTAAGACACACTTTGTAAGAATGTAGCAAATAATGCCAACACACTCGGGATGCACTATCTGGGCACCTCATTATCAGGAATGGAGATAAGAGTCTTTCTGTATATATCTGTAATGTGGCTTGAAGGTGTTGCTTTGAGTTGTCTTCAGATGAAAAGCAGATAATTAAACAAAATTGAGGAAGCTCAGAGAAAACCAGTAAAACCTCTGAAGGTCTGATCTTCTAAAGGCAACTGTTTCATACAGTCAGTGGCTTTATCTTCTATGGTCTATTATATGTTAATCAGGATGTCAACACTGAGAAGAGAGCAGAATATACTAAGAAATTGTAGCAAAAAATGCTTAATTTGGGATTAATGGCAGAAGATTAATGTGATACAGCAGTAGTTTAATATGCTGGCAAAATGAACACTTAAAGTAATCCTCCAAAATGTACGCCAGCTGCAAAATTCCAGATGAATTGAAGATGTTAGTCCCGCAGGACTACTCAAGTGAAAACGAGCTCATGCTTCAGGGTTTTCAGATCAGAGCCATATGCTGTACACTAGCACGTTTGCAGTATTAGTACCTTGCAGTAAATTTCTTAGAGCATTATTGAATCTGATTTCCAATGCCCACAGTCAGCAAACTTCTGTCATTTCCCTTTGGAGAGAACTCTGCAACCTGGATCAGCCCTACATGATACTATTCTGCTACTAAGATGAAAGTATCTTCCTCATTTGAATAAACATTGGACATCCATAACTTTAGGTGCCTGGAAAAAATCTGGTGATGAATAAGCTCATTGATTTTAAAAAATTTCTCCTGATGCTACTCATTAGTTGGTGCAAACTGCTGCAGTGCCACCAACAGAACTGGAGGGGTGATATTTCACACCAGTGAGGATCTGCTGGGTATCCTACAGTGTTCAGCACGTGTGTGAATGCTGGCATAAGCGTGGCTCAGGTGTAAGCAGTCCCTTCCTGTCCTGACATATCACGAAGTCTTATAGATTATAATCAGACCTTTTAGTTTATTTTGGTCCCAAACATTTTTAGCTTCCCCTTGACAGAAAAAAAACCAAAACAAAACACAAAACCCAAAAAACTCTGAGTGAAGAAAAGTGACCTCTTAAAAATTAATCTCAATTGCATTATATCTGAGATCCACTATTACACGCCATGCTCATTATGTTTGACCTAAAAAGAATATTAAAAATCTCATTATTTTGTTGCTGGCTTTTCTACTTAATTATTACCACAACAGGCAGGTAATCATTATGCTGATTACTCAAGACTGAGATGTAAATAGCTCACACAGGGGTTAATAATAAGATAATAACAGTAAGCACTGGTTCTGTATAATTAAGTCAAATGACATGATTTATAGTGGTGCAAATCTACCTCCAGAATGAAACATTTTATATATTACTGTCTTTCCAAACAGGCCTTGCTATCCTCCCAGATCAGTATGCACAGTTCATTCTACTTGTATATTTGTTACAGCTGTGGTTGCCAGTGACATTAGGTTGGGACAATCTCCAGCAGCACGTTTCAGGTGATAAGCTGGAAAACCTTGAGGAAAGAAAAGCAGAGATCAATGGTCACTGTAGGGGAGTGTCTTTATCCCTCTCCAGCATAGTGTCTAGGGGAATATGAGGAGTATAATATTTTTCCCTGACACTTGTTGTACTGCCAGGGTATCAAGTATCTGTGAGTTGGATGGTCAATATTCCTGGACATATATGATTAAATGAAGTCGTATCCAGATTCTAATGCATACTTGCATTAGTGTCAGCCTTCCACCTGGCAGTGAGGTCAAAAATTCACTTGCATAGCACAGCACCTCAGCAATGAGCATCAGAAATTGTCCATCAGGACCACGCCTCATAAACTAAGGTTTTTCAGCAGTTTTACAAACTTCTCTCCTTTTTCTACTGTGCATTTTGCACTGTTTCCCCTTATTTTATTAACGTCAGCCTGATTGAAAAGGACAAGCGGAAAAGCAAGCATTCTGCAGGGTAAATGGGAAAAGAAATGGACAGTAGCTTTTCTTAAAATGTCACTGCTCATAAGGAGCTTGTGACAGCCCAGCATTACATAAGCCTAGCTTTTGAAAAGGTGTTGTTAAATATACACTGATTTCTCTCATATTTTTAGCTTGCTATTTTAATCACCTTCATACTGAGTTTTTAAAAGTATTTTGAACTGCCACTTGTTACAATTCTTTTTCATGTTTTCTAGCCACTGGAGCAATGCTGTCGTGCATCAAGACAAAGTAGGAACACCATGGCTGTCAAGTGAAGTTACTGGTATCTGACAGAACTAGTTATTGCTTTAGCAAAAAACTTCAAAGCCCTCTGTGCACAATCTGACTCATTACAAGAACCCATTGTGATGGCATTTGGGGTGCATGTGTGCATATATTGTTAGAGTGCCTTTTAGTTTATTTGCACATACACTTTGACTGGATTATGCCTTGGGGTCAGCACTCATAGGTTCTGACCCCAGTTGCAACTGTCATCAGAGACATTACGTTTAATGTGAATGTCGTTGTGGCATTCAACCAACCAGTAGGTTTATTCTAGATTTTATGTGAGAAACTGATACTGAATATATTTAGAGACACATAAAATACAATTAATAGATACATATATTGCTTTTGATGTATTCACTCTAAAAATTATACAGAGGATCTACATCACAGCTTTTTCGAGGATGTCTTCTCTATACACATTTTTAGCTAGTCAAGATTGTTTAGAAATTTTAAGACCATTAAGAATTAATAGAAACACAATCATCTGAAGTGTCATTAAAGTAATTTATGCCTCACTATAAAGTTTCAAAAGAAAATAGTTTTCAAATTTTTTTCCCCTATAACGTATCTAAAATCTAACTGATCCATATGGAAATCAGTAGATAATAATCTTAGGAATCTTCCTACTTTAAATGGATGTCAGCTAACAGTAGGTGATTCTTTTTCCGTAAATGTTTAGTATAATCAGCCATTTAACACCTTCCTTAACATCAGTATGCTTAGATAGCATTTTCAAGCAGTCCTCAGGGCTGCGTCTCTCTGGAGTCAAACACTCGGGCTGTTCTGGGCCTCTCTGATCTCCTACTACCAGAGAAATACATAGGGAGAGTTAAGGCTAGGGGTTCCTTAGTACAAACCCAAAAGGGTGAGAGGAAGAATGGATTCTAGAGTGGGGACGTTTGAAGTCTCTGTCCTTGCCTGCACTGCTGTGGTGTTGAAGGTTTCCTCCTTCCCTTTAAAAACTCAGCTAATTCTCATGTTTGGGTTAGGGCTTGGGTCTGTAAGTTGGGAGGAGAAGACATCCAGTGAGGCTTATTCTTTAAACTGTTAGTCAGGGAAAGCTGAGGGTGGACCTGCATGAAACGCACCTCCTCTGCTACTGCCTCCCGTCAGCCTGGGGCTGAGGCAGGGCTTGGTTATGCATGAAGAGCCAATCCACGTTTCCAGAAAGGAGAGTTTATGGCTGTGACAAAATGGCAGCAGAGAGGAGTGCCTCCTCCCAGGCAATATTGCTATTCCCATGCCAGAAATATGTGGCGATGCCTAAGATTACGGTTACAGACGGTGGTGAGTCATTCAGGAAACACAGCAATGTTTCTGGACTGCCTGGCAATGGCGAGGCAGGGATTTTCAGCTACACTGTAGGGCTGCAGCACCTTATCTTGCTTTTTGGAAGAGTTTGGTGTTGCTGCTTCAGGCCCAACATATGGCCAGGCTGGGCCTTGGGCAAGGCTTGGGGCTGAGCAGCCCAGGATGAGGTGGCCATTTTTCTGGGCTGGATTTAGGAGCGACAATAAAGGAAAGCTTGGGGGCTCACAGGTTTCACAGCACTGCCTTGAGCCTTTTTTTTGGGTGTGGTAGGTGCTAATCTTTTGAGCTGAAATATTTATTAAGGTTTAGATTTAAGGTGGTTTAAGGCTGGGAAGATATGGCAGTGTTACTTCAGCAGCTTTCTCCCTGTGTTTTCAGGCTGGGAAATTCAGAGAATGAGACAACTCCAGCAGTAAGTACTGACAATGCTCTTGGGCTTTTCATTCCTGTGCTTTGTTCATCATTTACCTTCTCCAACCCTGACAGAAGCCCTGTTCTAATTGTAAATCTAAATCAGCTGAATATTGATCCCTGGGAGGACTGATTATATTTGTCCAAAATAATAGAGATGAGTAGCTAACTCTAAAGACAACTCTAGACTTCCCCATCTAACAATTTAGATCTCAGATTAATGAGCTCTTAAGTAATTGGGTCAGCCATAAACAGGGTTGTTTGCAAAGACAAGAATACATTAATCTGTAACGGCCATGTGGCTAGTATCACTGAGAAGTATTACAATATTTATATCCCAGTTTTGAGTATCGATTGGTTTTAGTCAGATTGCATATGTTCCTTTTAAAGATATTCAAACTAAAGAGTGCCCAGGAGGTTTCTTCCATGTAGTCCACAACACAGAGCAAATACTTAAGTTCAAGGCAGAAAAGATTTTGTTTAAGTAGTCATGCTATTGACATTAGTTTCTTTAAAAGGAATTGGGATAGAGTATATCTCCTATGAAGAGTTGCAAAACCCAGTATTGATTTCTGGATGTTTGCTTCAGGAAGGAAGAAAAGACTTTCTTGGTGTTGGAGGTCCAAGGGATTATTACAGACAAGGGAAAAAACCCCCAGGATGTGTTTGTTCAGTAGCTGTCTGATAAGAGATAAAATGTTCTCTACAACCTGGGTGCACCTTAGAGATATATAGGGACCTCTGCATTGTATCCCATTATATTACAGTGGCCTTTCTTTTCTCAGCTTTTATGGGAACTCTTTTTGTACCATGCTGAGGAATAAATGATTTATTTGGGGACTTCTCTTCTGTCTTGTCTGAGTGAACCTAATATCCCAGTGGTCTTTGGGAAGTATAAACTATAGTAAACCTAAAAAAGATGTGATTTTACAACCTTCCTTGCCTGAGCTTGTCATGGGAATATAGGAAACATCAGCACTGTAATGCTGTGAATTGAAATTGCTCATTCCCTGTTTGCTTAGCTTTGTACATGTTCTTCACTCTGACTGTCTTGTCTCTTCCTGAGCTCCTCCATCAGGCTGTTAGAGAATGAGAATTGAAGTGGTTTTCTAAGCCATTAAATTAGAAATAAACTGCACAGCATACTGCTGTCTTCAGCAGATTTCTGGAGGATTTAAACCACATTGTTGCAGTCCTTATTTAATCTATGCAAACAAAAAACTCTTAGCATAAAATGCAATTAAACTAGGAGAACTTATTCCATGAATCTTAATCTAAATCCAATCCTGCTCTGTCCTAGAAAAAGCCCAGAACAATTTACAGATTAAAGTTTCACATTAAAAGTTTCAAATTTTGAGTTGGCATCACAGGGGAAACAGTACAGCATGAAAACAGTCAAGAAATCCAATGAAAAAGAACTGAGGTACTAAAATAGGCCAGAGTTAAAAAATGTCAGAGGAAAGAACTGATAGTTAAATCTGAGCAAACACCTCATAATGAATAATTTTATTATTTCTATCTCTTTTTCCCTATTTATAAACTGCACGAACTGACTGAGAAATTCTTAAATGTAATCCTTATTTAAAATACATATGAATAAATTTCTGCAAAGTCCATACGAACTGCAAGGGAATTTTTACCAGAAAGCTCTGGGTGAGGCAGTTAGATCAATGAACAACTTCCATAAGACTACTTGGATTATATAAAAATAAACAATTTAAAATGCAAGAATTCTAAAATTTCCCTTTCAAAATACCTGCACATTCAATATTGTTTGGAATATTTGAAATAGAATTTAAACAACTCTTGAATTATTACAGAACAGAAATGGACTAGACAAAGGAAAGCATTAAACTTATATTCAAACCCAGAAAATTCTGCCAAAAGGATAATCTAACTAATATAGAGCAAATGTCTTTAGTCAAATAGTTTAAATTCTGGAAAATGGAGTTTTGGGTTGATCAAATGTTATGAGTTTTCAACAGACTTCTGTGACTAATTCTACCAAAAAACTAGGGAAAGGGGTTATCTAAGCAATTCAATTTCTATCTAAAACCAATCAAACAACAACAAAAAGTTGAGTAAGGAAAGTAAATACAAAATAAAGAAATGCCAAAATAACACAAAAATCCATTTCAACTGAGTCAACTCTGTTCAGCTTCACTTTGCAGGCAAAATGAACACATGCTCAGTTAGGGATAACATCTTATTTTTATGATTAGCTGCTTCCAAATATAATTATTAGTAGGAGGTAATATTACAATCCCGCCATACATATTACAACACAATACGTATTTGTTAGCTACATATAGTACTGTAACAAAACCAGCGAAGGTCAACAAACTGTGAGTTAATGAGAGGATAACACCACTTACTTGCTTAAGCCAGACAGCCCTGAAGGAGGATTGAACCAGGATGGAAGTAGTTGTATTCTTTTGTTTCATCTCAAATCTTCTCTCAAATCTTGTTTCATCCCCAAACCTCTCTTCACCAGTTCTTCCCTGAAAAACACCCTAAAGAACTTTCAGACAAAGCCACAAACAAAACTTTGTAAACTGCTTTCTAGCATAAATTAGGACATGACTGAGATTTCAATAAAATTTATGACATGAAATTTGCAAAAGCAGTATTACAAGGGTCATTTTTTTTTTTTTTTAAAAGATTTTGCAGTTATGTTTGACTGCGAGACTTGCACACTCTGTGGAAATAAACTCTGTTAAGGAAATACCCAAACACTATCAGTTATTTTTGTTCTCTCTTGGTCATTCTTATTAGCTGCTTCTGCTTGATAGAATTGTACTAGCGTAACAGTTATTGTAGGATAACTGCCACAAGCTGAAGCATCAATATCCACGTTAATAAATTATAGTTGTAAGAGAGTTTTGGAAAAGAATGCTCCTAAAATAAATTCACTAATGTAATTTATCTGATGGCTTTCCTTGGGGAACTAATGCAGTCAGCTTTCTTGCATTTCAGAGACTGAAGTGGTCCACACCATTATAATTAAGAAACAATCATACCAAATTTCTTTAAACACTTTCTCTGAGTTCAGAGACAGCTGCGAACAGCATCACCTTATTTGCAGCAAATCTCTCCTGGAGGAACATTTGCTGTCTTTTTTTCATCTACCTTTTTGTGGCAGCATGTCCTTTCAAGTATATCTAGCATGTTGTTGGTTTTTTGCATGGTTTTTTATTTGTTTGGTTTTTTTCCTGGAATATTTATGCACAGAGATCCCCCTTACAGAGAGCAAGTGGTAAGAAACGAACTGCAATGGCAGTGCAGTAAGCACTAGGACACAATATGTTAGATCTGGTCAGGTTGAGAGGAGGTTCAAGGTACTTTTATTTAATACCTGCAGTAGTATAGCCCTGATTTCTAAGCTGGTAAATGCACAATGATGGTTTTATTTTGCATTCCCAACAGCAAGCATTTACAATGGAAACTCAAGCATCATCAGGACACAGACTGGCCATAAAATGGAAAATATCCAGCTAAAAAGGAAAACAGAAGTACATCAAAATGGTGCTTGGATGAAATCAGTAAGACCATAATATAACAGGTGACACACTGGCCAGGGCAAGCAAGCAGGCCAGCAGGAGATCAGTGCAGAGTAGTAGCTTTTTATTAAAAATAACAAGTTGTACATAGTGTGATGGTGAATGCTGAGGACTGTCTTCTGGTATGCCCTATGACCACTAACTTCAAGTATCTTTCAGGATACCAATATAAACGTGTGTGTTACAAAATTATACTTTAACATCACTGTTGGTTTTTACTTTGCATAAGCAACAGATTTCAGGTTTGTAAGTGATTTTGAATCGCTTGTAATAATAACCATTATTTAGTTACCAATTAAGTTTCCAGGCTGAACATAGTTATGTGCTTTATATTACTGGAGAAGTTAGTCATTTTCCTGAGAAATCTATGCAAAAATTACTATTTCTCCTTTATCATACAGTTTATCTTCTAGTTAGCTTTCAGGACATGCATTAATCAGTATTTTAGAAAAAAACTTTTCTCCCAATTACATGGAGTTTCTTTTGAAACTGCCTGGCCAGGTTTCACTCAAACGGTGTTTCAGCATGCTGAATGTTACTAGCTGAAACATAATAAGATGGTCTGAGCTTTAAACTGAATCTGCAGAGATATATAAGTGGTAGAGCTTTTTTTTACTTCTCACTTGAAGAACTTCAGTGCTTTCATCATGGAGCCACCCCCGCATTTTGTTGCTCTCCTGAATTAATTAATTCTCTTTTCAATATCTTCTAATTGGTGAATGAAGCACATAAGACTCCAAAGGTGCTGTGTCAGGAAATTTCTCTTTTTGAAGTTATAGCTATAATTTCACATTGCAATAAACGTGCACAAGCCAGCATGGGGTGCGGGGCGGAGGGGGAGCTCAAAACATTCATCACCGTGTGATACTGGCTGCTAGCTAGAAACACAGAAAATGGTGCCTGTAACCTCCAGGGAGTTAGTCCATCATTAGATTAACCACCACTAAGGTAAGGCCATACATCATTAAAAAAGACAGGCACAGTGTTGGCAATACAAGAATAATAAGTAGAACAACTTGCACTGTCACTTTGCATAGGAATGCAGGCAAGGCAGGGGAGGGTGAATAGGTAGTCATTACCTCAGGAGAAAAATGATAAACCATGTTCCTATTCAGCAGATGTGTCTTTGCTTATCAAGTTTATCTGCCTTTACAATACGCTATGAGAACTAAATACATCAGTTACTCAATGTCTAAACATGCTTTTCCAACATGAAAAATATGTGTGGCTATCCTGATAAGAGCTTAAATGTTTTTTGTTTAACCTTAGCTTTCTCTACTTCAGTTTTAATGACAAATTGCTATTTACGTGAAGTGTTTTCCAGCTAAGCTGCTTAGCACAACATTGTTAAGGAATACTACAGCATGAGTATAGTGTAGTCACATGGAGTCAGAATCATCCTGTTCCTCACAGCAGTGCTGTCCTCAGGTACTTGGTATCATTTGGTGTGTCTAGAAAAGGCAGCCAGCTTTCATTCAATATCAGCAAGGTCTTTAATGTAAGACCATCCCTTGTGATGATCTATTAAGTCCTTTTCCGCTCACTAATTGGTTAGAGTATTCAAGGATAAATTCCAGGGATGAGTTTCAGAACAGGGGATGAGTTTCAGAGCAGGGGGGTGCAATTTTTTTTTTATTATTTTATTTTTTTTTATTAAAGGAAGGGAAAGACACAGTTTTGGGGGTTTCCCATAGAGACCAGACATTTAATTACTATGGACAGTGCAGACTCCCATGGCACCTAGTATTCAGGATCCTCATTCTTTAGTTTAATTCCAGTTTATCCCTCCCTTTTCCTTTTGCTTCACAGTTTCATGAATTGAAATAAAAGTACATAAAGAGTCAATGTAAGTCAACTCTTCCTTCTGCAAATTAGCAGGCTTTCACTATTCAACATCTAGGCATCTCTGCCTCCCAGTCAAAGTTGGAGGGTCTTCCTTGTGAACACCCAGTTCATGTTGGACTGGTCATGGGATGCACCAGCAAATAATCAAAGAAGTCTTTCTCTGTTGATGCCTCTTACCAGTCTCTGAATCTGAACTATCTCAACCATCTTTTGTTCTCTCTGTCCGATAAACTTATTTCATTTACAATATACCAGAAGCTGTAATACTCTGGTATGTGAGGCTCTGGAAGCCTTTCAAGCTGTTATTTTCTTGGCTCAGTCAATGCAAGCAGAATTGATTTACTAGCCTCTAAAAAAAATATCTCTTGTAGCAATCTAAACTAGTATTTAAGTAGAACATTCTCAGCAGAAAATCAGAACTAGAGAGCAGAGTATGATGATTCACTTATTGTAAAAAAAGTACATAACTTGTATGCATGACAGCAATCCTATACTTACATGTACATTAACAAGATAATACACCATTCCATTTCTCATGTCTATAATTCCGTGAACTTCTGAAAACAAAGTATGTGTTGCTCCTCCTATGATGTGCCATCTATACACTACCCAGTCAATATTTTTTTACAGAATGGAGGAAAAAATATGCCAGCAAGACACCAATTTTTTGTATAGTCTTCCAAGATTTTGATTTTTGGCAGAAAAGTAACATTTAGATATTTAAATCTATTAGCACATTCATGTAATGCTTTTAGAAAGTAGATCTTGGTACACTGGCAAAAACCTTAATTGCTTGTGCACTTCATGGTCTTACTAAATTCCTCAGATTGGGGATACATAAGCATTGTGATCCTAATGGTCTGTGTCCTGCAATAAGGTAACTGAGCCTAGAGCATATTCCTGCAATGGTGGTGATCTCCAATGCACTGATATAAATCCTACAATAGCTAACACTTAATCTTGCCATAAGCTCTATTCAAACAAATCCCTCCGTAGCTTAGCAAGGCTCTGCAAGGAGTGGTAAGTGTTCTTCCTTTTCCCTTGCTCTCTTTCTCCTCACATAGAGACTTCTGCACACTTTAATGGAGGACTGGGCCTAAAAATGGAAATCTGACTAAATAAAATATACTGAATTAGTTCAATCACTTATCACGCAAGCAGTGGTGATTTACTGATATGAACATTAACAAACCAAAACAGCTGGAGCATTAATGAAGACAGTGCAGACAAACTTTTCGAAAAATATAATTTTGCAGGATGAAAGATAACCAAGAACATTGAGTAACTGCTGAAGCTTAAGTAAAATAAAATAAATTTATATTCTTTTCTCAGTGTGGAGTGGCCTATATTTTCAATTAATGTTAAAAAACAAAAAAGAAAAACCACCACCCCCCCACCCCCCCTTAGTGAGTTCTCTGGAAGAAAACACTTTACTTCTAATTAGAATGGCATATTATTTATGTATCTAGATTTTAATTGCACTCACTTGATATACTCATTAAAATTATTTTCATTACAATCAAGCGTCTTACTTTTTTCTAACTGCATTAGACTCTAATATTCAAGGAAAAGAAAAAAATGAGTCCTGAAAAAATTCTGGCACCAGGCCTCCCTTGAATCTGAATGGAACCCTATTCCTTTCGATAGACAGAAACAAACATTGTTAAATGAATATTAGATAGCTCTAAACGCTTGCGCGCACAGACAGGGCCAGCCCACGGCCGTTTCTCCCACACCTCCGCGCTGCTCCCCAGTCGCCCCGTTGAGTGGCTCCTTGCCCGCGGCGCGCTGGCTCCTGCTGCCCACCACCACTCGCCGTGACTCCACAGCTGCTCTCGGGGGGCCGCGGCCCACGTCTGCCTCCAGTCTTTGTGCCCCCACCTGCCCTCCTGCCCGCGGCCTCGGGACCCACCTCCCGACCCTCCGCAGGTGCTACTGGGCCCACCACCCTACGAGCGGCCAGTGCCGCAGCGGGGCACCTGCCCAGCCCTCGCTCCGAACTGAACCAGTAGGGGCAGAGGTGGGAAGAGGGGTTCAAAGTCTTCCTGGACCTGTCCCTCCACGTGTGGTGGGACCTAGCGCTCCTGCTGCACCAGCCAGCTCCGGAGGCATTTCTGCTCCTAAAAGCCAATCTGCCTCTTGTTAGTAGTGCCCCCGTGGCCCCCACCCCCCTATCTGAACTTCCAAGAAAAAAATCATGGCACATAGTTCAACATAAGACATTTAGGAACATACTATGGAGTTGGTTCCAATTCCTTCTGGAGTCAGTGTGTTTCCAGGGGCTTCAGAGACATGCATGCTACACAGTGTTTTTTACAAAAGAGGGGGTAATATGCTTTTATGCGGAGGGACATGTACAAATTCTTGTTCTACTACCTTCAAACATAATATGAGTTTAGATACATTTTTCATAAATGGTCCCTTGGCCATTGCTGTAATGGTGACTACTGAAACAAGTCAAATGAAGCTTGACAGACCTAAGACCTCAATCCAGCAAAGCAGTTAAAAAAAACAAACCATGAAACTTCCCCACATCACTTCAATTTTTAAAAATAAGCAAATGCTAAACTGTTTACTGTATTAAGTCCCATATAGGTGCACAGTATGTAATAACTACATCTTTGGAGTCAGTTTGTTAAACTTCTTGCGTTTTTGGAACACCCAAGTATCCTATCAAAATGTGTAAAGGATTTCTGAATCAATTTTTTTGGAAGATATAACAAAAACCTCTTAATTTAATTAGCCTTTGTATTAGCTTAGTTTCACTTCACTGGAACAAATCTTTTTTCTCCATTTCTGAAGAAATCCAAAAATAAAAAATGGGGAAAAAAATTATAAGGTAAACTTCCCAGGAGCAATTGCAAATAACCTCTGCATCACACGTCTTTACTACAATAATTAAAAACATTAAGTATTTTTCTCTCAAGAATTCAGTTATTTCCAGCATTTTGGGTGCTGAATTATAAGTAGTACCTTTGCAATACTTAGTGCTGTTTTGTCATGTTAACCCATGTGGCCCACTGAGGAAGGTTCAGTTTAACTATTCACAGAGCTGAATTCCTGCTAAGAAGTTGAGTTAGTATAAAAATATTTTAATGTGCATCATTTCAACATCTGGTAGTGTAACTAGCATTTTCTTCCTGAGGAAATTATATTCATTCCTCTTTCTTCCCCTTGCAATAAAACACGCTATTTTCACTTATTTATTTCTGTTCACTTTCAAAGCAAAATACAAAAGAGCAATTTCGGTAATATCTTTTCCCTTACTCATAAATAGTTTGATTATATTTTATTTAAACAGGATCCAAAATTGCCACACACAGCAAGTACTGTAAGAATTCTGACACAAATGAAATAATAAAGTGGAAAGTTTTCATTTTCTTATATAGTGGAGCTATGAGATTTTTCTGAAACTTCAGGGAAATTTAGATCAAGATTGAGATTTTTAATCTCTGAGCCTTCCCAAAATACCAGGTGTGGACACATATTTCGCTAATGGTCACAAGAGCATTCCAGACGCCTTTAGAAGACCTTGAACAGAATAAACGAGAAGACAAAAAAAGGAAGATGCCAATTAGAAGAACACAGGTGTGCATTCCACGATAAAGGGAACTTGGCACGAAGAACCTCAATTCGGCAGTTTGTCTTGACCAATTAGACTGGGACAAGTGTCGCATGTTTTAGTTGGTATAACCAATTATGTCCTATGTTTATGAGCATGTACAGAGTTGGTATAACCAATTATGTCTTATGTTTATGTGCGTGTACAGAGTTGATATAACCAATCATATTTTATGCTTGTGCATGTGTACAGTGGCTTTGCAGAATATGTGTGTGTTTTAGCAATAAACATCGTCTGCTTTCAACTTTACAGGCGTCCATTTATTTCTACCTCCTGCAACCAAGAAAGCATTGCCCAGCAACAATGAGGTTTCAACATTGTAACAACCTCCTAAGAATAGGAGATAAGACTATTACACACACAGACACACAATGTATTTCATGTATTCTTAATAACCAAGAATCATTCTGATCTGCCCTCTACCTGATGGCCTTTCATTTTTCACCGAAAGACAGGTGTGTTGCTGCTGGAAGATCTTTGTGGTCGGAAAAATTTACCCTTGAGAATATTCCATTTCTAAGAGCTTTTTCTTCTGGTTGAATAGATATGAGTGATGCATGGGAAGCATGCATATTTTGTCCCCTTTTTATTACCAGTTTGTTTAGAACGTACTCTATTCCCACAATGACAGTTACAACATTAGTAAGGTAATTCCCAGCAATGGGAGTTCAGGTTACTAAATTCTTCTTAGCCTGATTTCACTCCACTTAATTAAGATATATAAAATCTTTTTTTTTTTTCTTTTTTTCTTGTATGAAAAAAACCTCCCTGACATATTTCACCACCACTTTCCTGTTCTTTTTTATATTAGAGTTTTTATATTAGAGTGCATCACAACTATCATAGTGTCTCCTACCTGTAGGTCAGAGGAATTTTCACTAGCTGAAACCTCAATAGCCTGGCCACATACCATTGCTAGCGAGCACCGGGCAACTCTATCTTACCAGGAGGTCAAATGACTTTTAGTATTTCTTATCCAGCAGGACTGAAAGGATTTATAGTCCATCCTATTTGAAACACAAGTTACTGGGAAGTAAGGAAGGGTGGTATTTTCCTCAACTTTCAAAACCTGCAAAAATCCCTTTACAGAAAATGCCCATAAGCAGGTTTTTACAAATTTTAGAGAAAGGAGATTTATAAGTAAGGGTTTGAGTCAAGTTACCTGTAAGGGCAGTATCCTGAAATCCAGCAGAGTTGTTCTTCACTGCAAAACTGCTGACCATAGCAATGTTGACTTAAACAAACCACCAAACCCCTTAATTGAGGGAATGTCCTTCACACATAATGGAGAAGGTTTTAAAGATGATTCACAACAGCAGCACACTGACATCGTCACTCCCGAGAGAGTTTTCTCTCTGAAATCACCTATCATCTGTGTTGATTAGTGCATGCCTAAGATCTTTGGCAACGCCATGCATCTCTGAATAGCTGTAAATAAGAAGACCAGGTTAAGTTTAATCACCACCAAAAGTGCAGGATATAGTGCAACATAGTAAGTCTGAGAACACATTTTATCTGAATGCCAAAATTTTCAAAAGAAATATATAAATCTGGTCCTGTGTATTTATAATGCATATCTCTTAAACCCAGTATCAACATTTTCCTGCTGCAAATGGCACACAGCACTTTTTCAGTTTAATTTCTGCTTCCACACCTTCCAGTGAAAGATCTGCCCATTAGTTCTCTACACTGAAAATCTCCAAGAAACAGTGATATTTTAGAATATTGTTCATTGTGTATAAATTGTAATTCCTCTGAAATATACTGCCTTAATAAGGTGAAATTATTGCACGGTACAGACAGGAAAGAAAGTGAAATAATTCATTTTCAGTGTTTGAGAAGCTTTGTTCCTTTGTATTCATTCAGTTTGACTGTTGGTGGAGTTAAGATTTCATTACAGAGTGAGCTATTGGTTCTAATAAGATATAACTGGAATATTATTTCTGTTTTGAAATCATGTTTAAATGATGCACCCTATGAGGTTAACTTTTAAGGACTAAATCATCAGGGAAAAATGTTAAAAAAGTCATTCATTGCACTCGGAAGTTAAAACTGGTTCCTGATGCAGCCTGAGCAAGGATTTGCCTGTAAGTGCATCAGCATGAGAGGCAGACTGACACAGAGGCAATCTGAGCGGCAGCTGCCTTCTTGCTTCTTGTAAAGGGGGAGAAAAGTGCCAGGTGGCCTTTCTGAGACTGGGCAGCAAACCCCACAACCTCCTGTGAACCGGTATCAGGGCACTAGATGGGGAAAAGTGAAGGTATTTCCATCTATTTCACACACGCAAATTAAAAGATACTTAGCACGTAAATATTCATATAAATGAGTGCACTCTCATTTCCTTTTACTTCATCGTGTGTGTCTAGTACTACTTTCAGTCTAGCCTGTATAATTTAGAAGGTCTGACATCTATTGCCCTGATCTCATTTATCACCAGCCCATCTCCATTTTAGAAGCACAGATACTCAGTGTACAATTTTTACTGTAAAATTGAATTTGTTTCTTGTGACAGAATAGGCTTGTTGAATTTATGATTTAACATTGAACATCCTTCACCTTGAAAGTAGCTCTCCTGCTGTAAAAACGAGGCATCTCTCTCATAAGGTGATGAACAGATGCCCATCCTGTTAGACAAGTTTGTGCCCGTGGAAACTGAACTTAATTTTCTGAGATGTTTCAACAATTAGCCCTATTTTTCACTTTACAAGGATAAATATTGGGTAATACTTTATCCCAGTGTAATAACTGTTCTTTCATGAGTGGAAGAAAAAAGTGTTTGGTGTTCAGTTCAAAATGGCTGACTGAAAGAAAATACAAAAAGCATGTTGAAAACACACTATTTGTCTATCTGATAGTTGTTGCCTTTGTCTTTACATCGCAGAAAATAACTGAATTATCTCCCTTGTAGTTTGGAACCAGGCTCTTCCTTATGGGTGGGTATTTTATTCAAAACTATATTTTCTGGACTTTCTCAAATCCTTTGGCATTGGGTGTACTGCTTTGCTCTCTCCTTACTCTTCTGCCCACCGTCCTTGCCCTCCCCCTCCACCCTGCAAGTAGTGTCAAGTTCCAAAATAAAACTACCCCTAAACTGATCTTAATTAATTCATGTTACATAGAAGCAGGAACACGCTGCTGTTTCCACCTTGTCTTCAAACTTTCACAACCTACTTAAAGTCTGCAAATTACCTGTTTCTTCTTTGGTAGCACTTCACAGCAATGTTCACACTTCTGAGACAAAAAAGTTCTTGACTAACTCAATCCCTTTGTCATGCAGGGAACAGCATTTTCACTCACCCAGTTACAGCAGCACTGATGGGTCCATGTGGCTCCGTCTCTGAAATGCAACCCAACAGGTTGCAACTTCTCATTTTCCAAGAAAAAAATCGCCTGTCCCTCCAAAGTGTCTCCCACCATCCCTTGCCTTCCTTTACTGTTTTAGCTCATCTTTATTAGTAGAGGGTCTAAACCCAGCCACAGCTCAGTTCCTCCAGGCAAGAAAGCAGGAACCACCATCCTTACCTGTTAGCACCTTTTTTGCTCATTCTCCTCTGGAGAAACTTAGCTGCTGCGAGCTGTTAAAGGTACTTAGCAATTTTCCAGCCAAAGTAAACATTTGCAGGCTGTAATTACAGGCTGTCAACAATCCTCTCAGCTTAAGGAACTGAGATGGTGCAGACTAAAGCTCCTCAGATCTATCTGGAGCCTTTACAATCCCCAAAGGGGAATCAGTTTACAGCTGGAGAAATATTTTCCAATTATAATTTATACTAGGGTCTGTGTGTTCTTTGGGCAGGTGAATGAACATCCCTGGCAGAGTAGCTGGATTCTGCAGTGCTCCGGAGATCTTACAGAAGAAGTAGTTAAGTGAAAATATTTACAAAAAAAAAAAAAAAAGAAAAAAAAAGAAGAGAACCATTCACGTGCTCTCGTAATACTAAGTTCTAGCTCTCTAGCTCTTTTGCATTGCTCTAGATCATCATGCATGGAACTTTCCTGGCCCACAGCAACAACATTGAGCAAAAAATGTACGGTGCTTGATGTCAAGCTTTATTCTCCCTTTTAAGTTCATTAATTTCTGTGATTGCAAGGAACATCAGAGCATCATGGACCATACGTTTCACAGCATAAACTTTCAGCAGATCATCCATCACTTGCAAAGGCTTACCCCAAAAAGCGAGGCCTTTTTTAAGAAAGTAGACAGCCTGATGTGCTCTTGATGTATTTATTCTTCAGCTATAAGATTGCGCATCCTTGAAGGATCTTTGGATGATTATGCAATTGGATCACAAGATATCACAAGCAAAGGATCTATAAACATACTTTTTTTTGGGAGGCAATGAAAGATTATTGTAGTAAGGGCTCAACACTTCTCAGATGGTTTTTTTCCCCTTTCTCGAGCTGTTCAAATTCTGTATGGCCTAACTTCTCATTTTGATTTCTTTTCTACTACTGTATATGTCTCCCTCACTAAGAATAAATCACCAGAAGAAGCTATTTTGAAAGTGGCTTCGATGTGTTTTAACCAACAAATCCAGTGTAATCAGCAGGCCCTGATTCTCAAAGTTGAAGGTTTATTTTAGAGGAGCATGCCATGTTTAATCAGTTTTACTAATAGTGCACAGTACTATTGCTTTGACAAGAATATGTTGATCATATTACAGAATGATTACTGCTAATGGAGATCTTTTAGACAAGATTAGATTTTGCTTCTGTCCAGATGCCTCGAAGAACGTTATTAGTTTTTGGTGTCATATTTTCGTAGCATTAATATGATCAGCTTATGGGCTTGCTCATATGCTATAACTGCAACAATTTATCTGACAGTTAAGCTGTCAGGACCATGCAGCATCTAACCCAATGAACACTGCTGCAATCTGTATCAAATTAGGCACTGCCCACACAATCTTACCATAGCTCTGATTTGACCAATGAATATTCTGATGAGCCCCCAACATTTGAGACTCAGAAATTTACATCATGCAGTTCAACAGCTTCTTCCAGGAAAGCTGATTACTTCATGATAATATCTCTAACAGTGAATCTGCATATTTTTAAAGGAACGTAGCCTTTTTTTTTTTCAAAATCAGAAAAATGAGACTCAGAGCTCTGCTAGTTTGACAGCTAATTAATGTGGCACTGTATGGGAAGCCCATTAGTATAACAGCAGTTGTAATAGTAGGTTTTCTATAGACATACAGAAAGGATGATAAATTACTTTGTTTATGAGGCACTTTTCTGTTATTCTTTCAAAGTTATGGGATACCTACAAGTACTTTCATGACCTGTATTTACTAGTTAGACACAAAAAAAATTATAAAAGCTGAGAAGCATAAAAATAAATTTTAATACATTTTGACTAGAGAACCTTACGATATCAACTAAGCAATACTACTGCCCTTAAGTTTAATACATGCTGATATGCAGTCTGACGGTATGCTTCATTCCTTTTGATAATATGCCTTTAAAAACAATGTCCTTTAGGGTCCAATGGACCATGAAATAGTCTCTGCAAAAGTACCAGTGGTGCCAATGCTGAGACAAACATTCATTTTGGCTGTAAGCTTTAAGGACTGTGGAAGAAATGAAGCACATTTATTATATACTGATGTATTCTGACTAGATAATCCTTTTCAGTTGTAGGCACTATAAAGAAGAGTGCAGATTACTGAGGGGAACGTTTAAAAAAAAATCATATGGGCTGAAACAGTGGTGCTTCCAATTTCACAGTTGGATAATTTGCTTTATAAACTTCTATTTAAAAGAAAGTTTTACTGGCAATGAAATACGCTAAGTAAACAATCTATAATTTGAAAGCGAGTAAGTTAGAGATACTTACTCAGAAACTGTTTCTACTAATGCTACATTTATTAATTAAGATTGGAGCTTGGTTTTCTATGCTGCAAGCATTTTCAAGGTTTTTTCTTAGATAACCATTGTCATTACAATACTGTCAAAATTTACCCCTTAAAGTGTCACCACTTGATGGCATTTTCATAGCATACTTATTTCTGTATAGCTATGATAGAGACTAGTCAACTCGTACTGAAGTGAGCGGGACTTCAGGACTTGGAACAGGATAGTTAAATCATAGTATTTTGCTGCATTTTTCAATGCATAAACTTCATTATTCCCATTTTAAAGCTGGGAATAGGATGTAGAAAGCCTAGGGATTTTTTTCATTATGCAGTAAATGGAAGGAGACGTTATATCGAGAGATCTTACCTAGCTTCTGCCTACCAACATTCAACCTTGGCTCGCTAGGCCCATATCATCAGGTCTTTTAAGAAACATTGAAAAGCAATCAGTCAGGTGCAACCTGTGTGTGACTGAAAAAGAGCAGAAAATTAACAACTAGAAATATAGTCTTTGTTTAAAATACACTTTTTTGTAAGTCTATCAAAGCCCAAATCTACTGTATTGAAAATTAGCAAAATGGAGGCAGCCTGAGAAGCCAAGAAGCAATGTAATGTACACAGCACATGATAACAATACAAGATCTACTCTGTTGAACCCTTTCTTGTTAAGCACAAAGTTTTCTCCCAAATTCAGAGTATGGAAAATCCCTAAGTGCAAATCAAGGACGAAATCTAAGAAGCTTTATGCACGTATACCTATGTATATGAAACTAGCACACAAGGAAATTGATTGACTGACCAAGTCTTTATCTACCATAAATATTCGTGGGTGTTGTTAGAAACACTATTTATGTGGTTACACCAGCTAAAGTTCTGGCATCTGAACTTCTGTACATTCTTCTAATTTAGAAGAAACAGTTTATACAGGTTCCTTTAACACAGAGGTACAAAATACAGATAGTCTGGTAATTTATGAAATTCTGATAATGTCTAGATTTATTGCCTCTTTTGCCTGCTTTTTAAAAATAGGTGTCATGATATAAACACAATTCTTTAAATGGCTAATTAAATTTAATACATAACAATCACAAATCAAAATTTTTTTTAGAGTTTTGTTTAACTATTGAGAGTTCTGTGTTTAAGTGAGAGCAGAACTGACTAGAAATGAGAGCTGACTGCAGACTCCTGTAACACACAGTCTTTCTCTGCGGTGAAAAGCACATCGTTCTCCAGTTTCCCTGCTAATGCATGCCACAACTGAGGCAACATGTCACCACTGAAAAGCTGCTTATATCATATGTTTCATTTTGCTGGCATGCCACATTTCAGAAAATGCAATGTATTGCAGTACTTTACTTATGTATTACTGTTGTCTTTGTTAACTCTGAGATCATATGTATTACTTACGAGAAATGGGCAGAACTGAATATCATTCATCTGTATACTGAATAATGCATTCGGAAGCTGAATTTTTATCCCCTCTCTCTCAATGCAGAATTCAGTTACCAGCTGTCATCCTACTTCAAAATTAAACTGATGCACTGATCTTCCATTGGTGTTAATATAGTTTAGATTACTAGATTCGGATTTGGGTTTAGACAAATTTCTGGACAAGAGCTTCATAAAGGGTTTAGGTAGGATTGGTTCCTTTGAAACCAGCTAGTGGCCTAAGAAAATGCATTTTACCTGCAAAGAATAAAAAAGGCACTTTCTGAAAGCAAAGTTTGGATGCTAGACTACAAATATATAAGTTGCTGTAGATCTGGAAGGGATTATGTTCATACCATGTGAGGCTTTGGTCTGCAAACTTAATAGAAAAGGAAATCAGCTACCTCTTTGCCTTATTATTCTCCAATGCTCATGATTATCTCTTTCAGCAATGTGCAGAAATAAATGTCACAAAAGATACTGATCAACATTATCTTACTCTCTGCTAAAGAAGATAATATAAAAAAAAGTGTTATTATGACAGGCAGCCTACAACTTTGAGCAGAAATATAAATTTCCTGACTGTATACTTTCACAGTTTCATAATGCTTGCTTGGCAACACCAACAAATCTACAGAAAGGAAAATCAGAAATGCTCTTTGGAAGAATTAGTGATTCTTTTACCATGGCACATCTCTCAGAGATAAATATTTATCATCTGGTTGGAAACAAGAATTGCCTTCTATTTATGTCAATTTTATTAACCAATTAAGATTGTTACCATGACCACACTGAGACAAAAATGAACGTTTTTTTTATAGTAAACCAGCTTTAATCTAAACTTACTTATTATCATAGTCTTACAGGCTTAATTTATAATTAGGGAGTGGGATCATTAAAAACAGTGGGAAATTTTGGGCTAAGCTCTGGCAATTCTGTGTAGCACTGAGCAGTGCTCTGTATAAACATTTGTAAATTGGGCTGGTTTCTTATTTAGTGCAGTGTGTGGGGTGTGGTGAGGAACACACTCAGAGAAAACAATCTGTTTTGAATATACCTGAACAAAACTGCTGGTTTTGTTTCCTACCCAAATGCACATGCAAAAACCCCCACAGTTAAAGTTGATAAAATATTTCATTCTGTCAAAATAAAGTATTTTTTCCAAATTTTCTGACCCCTTAAACACTGAATTTAGTTAAATGTTATTTTCAAACATCATAACAAAATGAAAACTTGAAATATTTTGCTTAAAAACTGTCAAAACAAAATCCATTTTATTTTCTGTTATTGAACATTATTTTTACTTTGTTTAGTAGCAGCCTCAAAAGGTATTCAAGTTATTTTGAGTAAGGACCTTGAAATGGAGTTCCCTGAGAAACTTTAGCTTTACTAACTGTTTAAATAAATCTAGTTAACCAGTACGTTTTTCTGGATTGCATATTCTCTCAGTCAGGAAAATCTCCATGGTGTTTATTTTCTGTACCACTCTCTACATGTCATGAAGCATATGTTGTAGGAAACTGATTGCATTTCAGACTGACAGCTGCTTTGCTCTTCCAGTTCTCTGTCATGAAGAAAGATATCTAGCATTTAAGCAGAAACATTCCTCAGTAATATGTTTGGACATGTGCCTTTAGAACTTAACCATTATAAACTCTGGGGCTCAGTTTGCCTTGGTAGTTCAGTATTCTGACTTCCTAATAGGCATTTCTTTTACTTTTTATAGAGGTAGATAATTCTTATCAATATTAATCTCAATTCTTGTAGGAAACTGTAACTTAGGCCATCTATGTAGCATAAATTCCCAGATAAATCAAGATATCCATTTCAAACTTTGTTTAGATTCTTCAGCAATTACTTAGTCACTTAGAAGAAAATTGAGTTCTTTTAAATAAGTCAAGGAGCTATAGATCATTGTTTATCAGAATTCTTCGGGCACATCAAATACGATGGAAGTTGATATAGTTTCTTATAAAGAGATGGATATCTTGGTACCAAGTTCACTGGTGAGCTGACAAACACATATTTTGAAATGTCTCTGAGGTAGGAGATGTCCAGCTCTTTTACAGATACTGTTAATCTAGTTATTTTGGCATTTCTCCTGTGAAAAATGCCTTTGCATTTCATTCTCAGATTTATCATATGTAGGAAAATTGTTAAACTTTGAAGAGCTCATACTGCCACTCAACTTACAAATTAATTCCTTCTACTCATTTTATTTTCAATCCTTCTGGCAAAGCTAGAGCTACATAGAGCATACTAGGTTAATATACACCTGTACACGATTAGATTCTTTACTTAACATTATACAGCGCCACTCAATGGTGATTCTTTCCAAACCATTGCTTTCTCAAGAATTGTAGAAAGGGCTCCAACAGAGTAGGTCATCTTATAGCTGACTTCTTGAGAGACCTCTACAAAGGTTCAACACTACTTAATATTTCACATGAACACTTAATTTTTGTAATGCAAGAACAGTTGATTACTCTGAATTGCAGGTGCTATACTACCATGATTGCAGTAATTAAAATAATTAGGGTCGGAAGAGGTATAATTAAGTTATTAATATACCCAGTCTTTGTCACATGCAGAACACAGGGTTTTTGACAAGGCAATAGAAGCCACAGGATAACACTGCAAAAGGTTAAAAAGACCAGCCAGATCCAAAGTCAGAAAACTGCCTTTTACGTGAATTTGCAAGTAGAAAGTTTCTCATCATTGGAAGAGCAAATGTTGCAAGTAATTTTTAATTTCAGTAGATCTGTATGCTGAGATAACACTAAGCTCAGGACACACTTTTATTCCTGACAAGGATTTTTGGTTTTCAGGAAGTTGCACCAGAAGCATTACTATATAGAAGTTATAATCAATGCAGAGATATTAAATGCCCGATCCAAGATAGATTATGCTTTTAGACAGGTTATGCTTTTTCCTGTCTGATAACATGACAAGTTATTTAGTTCCATTCGACATTGGCATCTTTTGTTTGTTATTTTTCTACTGCATAAAGCTTATTACAATTTTACATTATTCAAAAACAGACTGTAAATACTTTTTCAAGAAAGCTTGCCAACCCATCCCTTCCTTCTGTTATAATAATAGAAAAATAACCTTGGCAGAATTTTTAGAAAATGGAATTGCAATCTTTTGCTTCCTAATTACAGGGTATAGCTGCAGCTTTCATTAGTCTGCAATTGGCAAGATTCCACAATTTTCAGACCATCAAGCACTTTCTTGCTGGAAATGGAAGGTAATGTTAAGGGCCAGATCCTAATCCAAAGAAAGAGTCACCATTTCCACTGGCCTGTGATCAGATCCTAATAGCACAAAATATGCATACAGAGAATGCATGATCCATGGTGGCTTTAGGTGAATTTCTTAGGTGGAATACATTACTGTTCAAGGAAGTTTGGGGCATTTTTCACTCCAGCTCTCAAGATGTGTGGTTTTCAAAACTCACAATCATTTGGGAGATGTAAATGTTGAGAATAAGTCAGATGTCTTTGATGTTGCACAGGAGTTGGTAGATAATGCTCACTGTGTGATGAGATACTGACCTCTAACATACTGGTGACATTCTGGTGACCGAGGCAAAAAAGGAAAGCAGATTTTTTTAAAAAAGAAGAGAGATCAATAATCTCAAATAAAGACTTCTATGTATTTTACAAGTATGTGAGAATGCCTTAAGGCTTTATATACAGTTATGAAGATTATTTTGTAGCATGATTTGTTTTTATGTCTACTGTTTTGTGGATGTACCTACAGGATGTTTTGCCATTGTATGTTTTTAAATACATGTATGAAGGTCATACAAGCTTCTTGAAGAGTTTCTTTTGTGTGCATACGAAACAAGGTGAAAGCACACACATAAAGAACCACTTGCAGGTTTGAACACATATCTGCAGTGCAACTGTACACGTTATACATTTTTAAAACTGTATCTGTTTTCTGTGAAAGCTGAAGATATTTACAATATCTGAAAAACTAGATCTTTTAAGCTATCAATTACACCATGGGTTGAGATGGTTATCAATTTTAGATGCCCCTATTTTAGATGTCCTGATACAGAGTGAAATTAGACTCTGCTCTCAGGCAACACAGAATTACTTTGCTCATGTGTATGCAGTGTTCCACAACTTTAAGATTGCCTTTCTTCTGGAAGAGACTGGACCCAAAGCCAAGCATCTTGAACTAGCTGGAAGGGTTATTCAAATTCAGACTGAGAACTTTAATATTTAAGTTGAAACAGCGGTAGCAAAGATTTTAGTACACAGTCATTTGGACCCTGGCATTTAGCTGGTCCACTGCACAGGAAAGCTTCAGATGGTGGGATCCCACAGTAATTTTTTGAAGAAGAGAAAGAAAAATAAAAATTCTCCTGTCTTTGATAGTTCTGCACTAATTTGTTGCTTTCCTCATGAGGACTATTACTAGACTAATGTAGAGCAATGTAGACAAATGTGCCTGCTACACCTCTGCATGCGAGAATAATGTCAAAGAGAGAATAATGTCAAAGCTGAGCCCTTCAAGGGGTAATTAAACATTTTCAGGTGAGGGAATGCAATCAGTACTTGTCAGCAATCTCCCATCCAACCCAAAAACCTGTTTCTAATATGTGATGGGTCACTAAATCCCTCAAAACACAATTATATTTCAATCTCTGTCATTTTTTTCAGTGCAGGTGTTTTTTTGTGACCAACTATACTTTTTATAAAAAATGAAAACAACAGAATTAAAGGTACACAGTACAGATGTTTAGGGATAAAACAACTGGCTTCATGGTATAGCAACCAGGTTATTTTCTTTTATCTTTGAAAAAGGGGCTAAGATGCGAGCATTGAAAGCAGGCAGCTACTGCTACCTCACTTGCCAGTTTGTCTTGCACAGATCTTGAAGTGACGTCTGCCTTTTCTGATTTTAGTTTGGCATTTGTAGTTACTTGGCATTTCAGTACTTGCTACTGAGTAGCTGCGCTTTCGTGTCACCTTCATTCATAAAGGAAATGTATCTGTGGATTTTAGATCCATTAGTGCCACTTGCTTCCTTTAGGGCTGGATGAGAAGAATATTTGTCTAAATCTGCCACTCTTGTACAGACTTATCTGGAGTAAGGCAGGCAATGTGATATCCAGCAGAAATAGTGCATTGGATTCAAAAGCTGTACTTGTAAAGTTCTCCAAAGAAAGGTTGAAAATATTGGTTACACATTTCCAACACTACTTTGTTTTCCACTGATTTTATGCACCCAAGTATATGAAAATACCAGTAAAGGCCTGAAAATGCCAAAAAGTAAAACAAAAATATAGGCCAGCAGGTTAAGAAAAGCACTCAGCAGGCACAAATCAGAGTTACAACACATACCTCAACTCAAAGTTCAAACCGCCAAAGATCAAGCCATCAGAGTTTATCTGGTAAAATACAAAAGCCTTTTAGGAGAACTACAGAATTATTACCATGTCAACCAGTATAGCAACCTGGGTCGTCCCATCCTGCCCCCCCCCCCTTTTTTTTTTTTAATTTTTGTGAGTGTATGAATTATTTGGCTTTTCATTTTCAAAGTGGGTTTCTGGAAAAGTTTTCCTATCATTGTGGAAGACAATGTCCCTACTAGAGCCAAATGAAACAAAAATGCCCAGACAACCACATTTCCCTTTGTTCTGAGTGTCTAGCAGCCTGTAAGGATCTTCCAGAAATTCCTCACAACTCATTAGGATTACACCTCTCATTTCCTTATGGTAGTTTATGAAAAGAGCACCAAAATAGAAAAAATACAGCATGGTGGAATTTTTAATGCTGCAGGATCACACTAACAAGCAACTCCAATGCAGAGTATTCTCAGAGTATTTGTTGAGCAGGAGAGGAAGTTTCTTTTCTTGGAAGACATATCTACTATTGCTTTGGTTGCAAAGTGTAGAGAAAAGGTAGTTGTTAAAAATATGAAGGTTTGTCCCTAACCCTTAAGTGGTTGTATAGGTCACAACAGGTGGATTGCAAATGAAACAAAATATTGTCTTTAATAAGCCCAAATCTTCATTATGACATTTCCTATATTGGGAAGCCAACCAAAAGAATTCCAATATAAGCTGTTATAAGAAACACTCTTAGGCTGAAAAAAGTACTATAATGTGGCTAACTTTTTCCCTGATATGAGGTGTCAACAGATATGCCTTCTAATAATCAAGTTAAGAAAAAAAAAGCATATGCTGTTTCACACAGATGTTAGATATTGGTGTCAATATGATGAGCGAGGTGAGAAGATCATTGCAGAACAACCCAAATGAACTTTAATCAATGACCAGCACACAATTAATCTAATTAGTGCCTATTTTGTTCAGTAGTCTTTAAGTACAATGTAAGCTAACTTCTCTCCTCTGGAAGCTGTATCAGCTTTCCAATGTTTGGATTATAACCCTGCTTCATTTTATTTTATTTATTTTTATTCCTTTTTTTTTTATTATCCCAGTTGCATTCTCCTATAGTGATTCAAGTAAGTGCTTTGCCACAAGTTGGAAATTACCATCACTAATCAGCGTGTTGATATCTTATTGTTTCTGTGCATGCACTCTATGTCTGGAAATGCATTCTCCATGCTTATGCTGGGAATGAAAAGAATTGGAAACAGGCCTAACACTTCTGCCAAGTTTTCTTGAGAAGACTTATGCAAATATCTATGGGTGACAATGAAAGAAGTTCAGAAAACCTTAGTTTGCACAGCTGTTTAACTGGAATACAGATTTAGTATTCAACTTTGGCTTTTTTTTGGAAGTCTTGGCCCGTTTTGAACATTCAGCGTATTCAGAAGCCTCACTGAATCAACAGTGAACTGAAAATTACCAATTTTATAGACTGCTTATATAAAAGCAAATACATTAATTTATCAACATTTTCATTTTGGTACCAAAAAGGAAAAATATGTATTTTGAATATGGGCAAAATAAATAAGGTAGTTACTCATCTGATTGGTTTATGTTGTGCCCTGTAGGCCACATTCCATTGATATTTCCATTCTTGATAGACAGCTCTAAAGTACACAGAGTTTTCTTTCCAGGCTTCAGACTAACATATAAAACCTGCCTGTCTTTGGTTAAAACTAACTCAGATTCTAGGATGCATTAGATGAACTCATGTTTTCCAAAGATTAACATAATACTTGTGAAAAGTATTTTTAAAGATATCAAATTGATCTATAATCTTGTCCATGTTGATACAATGGATTTTCTTAAAATAGTAAGACTATAATAAATGAGGCTTAGTGGAACTGAGAAGAAAAAAGAAACCTGGAAGAAGAAAGATAGCCAGCAATTTTGAAAAATAGTAAACAGTTTGGTTTGCAAACCAATTCTGCTCCTACTGAAATAAACAGGGTTTTGTCATTGTCTTCTACTGCATAGTTGCGGGTAAGATTGTGAGATTCCTGTGAATTACAGAGAAGGAAAAACTATTTGGAAGACACCATTAACTTTTCTCCATGAACTCCAGATGCTTCATTATAAAACACGTATGTGCGTATATATATAATATATAGATAAATATATAGATAAAATTGATTCATATGACAATATCAAGACATAAACACAAATTTTTGAACAGACAGAGACAGAAAGAAACCATTTAGTGTATCTTGTCTCTTAAGACTGATTCTATCCTGGATTGGTTGTTGTCAGAACTACTGACACTGATTATTTCTGACTCAAAAATTGTGAACTCCACTGTGTCCTTTTTCTGATGGTCATACTGCAGTATAATTGCTACCATAGTGGTATGGAAGCTTATCATTTATATATAGCAAAGTTTTCTGAAGTAGCACAATTTTTATGTTGATGTTACATATTTTTGGGTATTGTTTCTTTGCTTGCTAGCTTCAGGCTACGCAGTACTTGCCTTTTCACAGCAATGTTCATGCTAACTTCAAAAACTAACTGCTCATGCAAATAAAGCTAAGCAGTTTTGGCCTTTGATGTCAAAAGTCAATAGACTTTTAGCCCTGTTGACTGTCAAAAATGCAAATACTTCCCCTTATACTGCCACATAACAATCTTCTCTTTATATTACAATGCAGCCCAAAACCAAGCCAAAGAAAACTGGTCATAGTTGAGTGGAAAAATTGATGTGATCTGGAAAAGAAATTCCATGTTGACATTTCAACCATTTTTTGAGAGAAGCTGTGAAAATTTTTGTAATTCAGTAGTACTTCAAAAAGAACTCCTCCTTCCACATACCTAGGAACACATGAAAATGCTGGAATAAAAGCTGGTTTCTCCCATTAGAGAAATAGCTGACATGTTACCTGAGTGTGTTTTGGGATGGACTAGTGCTGATGCATCTGTGGGACAACAGGGGCCATAGATGCCTTTCATGTCTATCAAACATCATAAACTTACAGAATAACGATAAAGGAAGAAACTGGAGTCTCATAAATCTCTAAGTCCAGTAAACAGAAGCTTTGTGGCACCCCCAAAATTCTTCCCTCAGTCAAATACATGGCTAGGGAACAGTTGATATGTCAGCTGATAGAGTCAAGCTGCTCTGAGATGACAGAGGAAATCAGTAATTTACAGCTAGTGGCCATGTTATCCCATACTCAACCAAGTGCATTTTGTGAAACTGGAATGTACTGATAGGAAATAGTGTTTGTAAACTACAGTAATTTCTGAGAACCTCAAGAACATGCTGTCAAGACAGTATGTATTATGAAATCTGACCATATTAATGAAAGATCCAAAGCAGAAAATGTCATCCTTTCAACTACTGGAAAACCTTTTCTCCTTTAAAAGATGAATCAATTTTCTATTTAGGTTTGCCCTTGTTTGTTTGTTTGTTTGTTTTTTACACACAGTTTCTGAGCATGCAATATTGAATAATGCTAGAATAAAAAATGTGTCTGATTGGAAAGAATTTAGTGGTCTCACTTTACCTTGAAGTGCAGTTTTCTACTGAATTGAGGTTCTTAAGATAAATTTTAATCTCTCAACTCTTTACTTGTCCTTGACAAGGAGAAGTAAGGAGAGAACAATAAATCCCTGTTTGTGGAAGTAGGATAAAATGAAACCACTCAAGCATTTACCTTATGTTACCAAATGTGAACTTTAGTTCCTTGGGACTCATTTGCTGGGTCTCTCCCCCTTACTTACCATGCATTTGTCTGATAATTCATTTTTATGCCAGCTTTGACAAATGCTTCTTACATGAAAGATGTTAAAAAAACTTGTCTAGAATCTACAAGGAGCACTAACAGATTTTTTTTCTTTATCTGTTATAATGTTAAAAAGAGTGAATATGTTTCAGAGATACTTGGATGCGTATTTACAAAGACAAATCTGCTCTGTAGCTTCTAAATCCATGTTTGCCTAGTGTAGAGGGCAGACAGAGAGAGTCTATATGCATCTCCACATTCATGAGGCTGTGAATAGTTGTGAGTATATGTATACTCGTGGTTTTCATTACCAAAATACCTCACAGTCTTTACAGTTCTTGCCTATCAAGCAGAACAGCAGAGTTACCCTCAACTTGCAGGCAGGGAAATGGGGCCTGAGATTACACGTGATTTACTCAAGGTCAGAGAGGAAATCAGCATTAAGATTTGAACTCAAGTCTTTTGATCTCTAAAATCCAACCAATTCAACCATTATACTATCCTTTATCTATTCAGGATGGAATGTTGAGCACATCCCTATGGTGCTTTCTGAATTAGAGTGAGAGTCCTCAATCTCTTGCGTGCCCATACCCTGCAGGAAAATAAATGGTTTTAAGGCAAGTTGTTCGATGAGGATGAAATGTTCAAAGTTACAGCCAGGCACAGTAAATGTTATTCTTCACATACAAGCCAAAAAAAAGGCAAAACTAACCAAACAAAAGAAACAGACTCTCCATACTCAACAGACTCTTGGGTACCAGACTCTGCCCAATACTGCAGGACTGAGACAGTGACTGGCTGGATTCTGTAAGGGAATTACGGCTCAGCTGATGGCTGAAGCAAACAGCACTAGGCAATAAGTTGTGATATCCTTGTGATCTATCCAAATTTATAAAGCCTGTGAGTTTCTTTCCTACGGGTTGGAGCTGCATCAGGGCCTTGAGGAAGATATAGCACGGTTTTTACAGTGTATTTAGGCCATACCTCTGCCTTCAATTCCTTCTCTGTTCCCTCAGGCTTCCTTGCAGTCCTAGCAAAAATGAGAATATTCTCTTCTCAGTACTTTATTGGCCAGCCAGCTCCTGGACAGTCTGTGTATAAATCTGCCCAAATCCTACAGAGATGTTTTGCTTTCCTGGACTTTGTGGCCAGATTCTTATTTTTACTGATATTTTCCATCTCCAGGTATCACGGAAAAGAAGTAAGGTTGGAGAAGGCACTTGCTTTGCCTTTGTGGAAAACCCTAGATGTGCCTTTAATGCCTCTGGCCTAAACTTCAGAGCTTTGTTGTAGGAATAGTAATCTTGTCTTTCCCTCCCTTGAGGGAACATTAGGCAGATTCCTTTCAGCCCAGTACCACTGCCAGTTCGGGGAGCAAGACGTTATGGCAGACTGTCCTCCAGTGGAGAGGACTAGAACTGACAGCCCTGTATGCTGTATGGTAGCTTCGCTTCTGACAAATTTACAAAGCCCAAGCTTTTGCAGCAGAAAGTTGTGCATTTTATTCCATATCTCATTCTATTCCTCTACAGACTGCCAAATTGCAAGGGCCTGCAGCATACTGATCAACGACAGAGTTGCAGGACCCATTTAATTAAATGGTGTCCATTAGGTCAGCTTTCAGGGGTCTGACACTTCACAGTTGGATTTTTATTATACAGAAATGTGGAAGATGTCAATGAAGTGACATCGCTATTATCTGTTAATGTAGAATGAAAAATTTTAATGGAAAAAATAGCTACATTTTTTAAAAAGTATGTCTTTAAGTCTTCTCTTCTTAACTATAAAAAACCCCCCAAAACCAACTATACTACCTTTCAGTCTAATTCTAAGTACCTTCTCAGTCCATCTGATTTTCTCAGAAACAGATGTAATAATCTAGATTTTACTTCTGTATTTGGTGTTGCCTTATAGAAGCAATTGAGAACCACCCTTTCATTTTAGACATCCTCTTTGCATGTTGATAATAATTTCCAACATTCTCTCATTCCATTAGAAAGAGGCTGTCTATTATTTAATTTTCACTCTACCACATGACAGAAAAACAGGGGGCCTTGCCAAACTAATTAATGTTTCTTGAGTCCCAACAAATTAACAATGTATGTAAGAGCCCCAATCCTAACAAACACAAAATTCACAAAGACTTGTTACAGAGAAGAAAAGGAAACTGAGACAGGTGCTCTATAAAGTATGTCAAATGTCAGTATAAAGCAGAAATCACTCTAATATGCTATGCTCAAGAACACTGCCTTCAACTAATCAGCCAACTCCAAAAATGAAAAGGTCATCAGTTAAAAATATTGCCTGTATTTTACCATCTTTCCTTGATAAAGAAGTGGGAGAGAACTACTTCAGGAATTGTGTTAAAACCATCACTCAATCTATTATAAAAAACTATTGATGCAGTTACATGTCATTAGTGGCAATTAGTAAGAGGTTAAATGCTTCATGGTACAGTGATATTATGCATTAATTGGAAACTGCTCATGAGAAAAGAAAACCCTTTTGAAATTAGATTTGTAATACTAGTATTTCAGAATAACAAGTCACTCCTTGAGTAGCTTGACAACTTGAAAAGCGGAGGTTTATTTTTGGTGATTTTTTTTTTAAATTAATTTGATTTTATATTTATGTACAAACTTTAAGAACTGCACATTGAATAGAAGCAGAATTGCAAGAACAAGTATCTCCAGCTATCAGGGAAGCAGTGATCTGGGAGACAGAAGAGCAATTCATTCAGAGAGAAGTGGATGGATAACCAGAATAAGGCTCTGAAATTCTGGATTTGGTTTTGACTCATGACAGTCTTCACTTACTCTCAAGCAGGTGTCTTTTGTCTCAATTCTGTACCTATAAAGGAGGATAGGTAGTAAAAACAATAGGAAAAAAAAATAGTTACTGTAAGATGCTGAGGACCGTGTACATACCTAGATAGATACTGCAAGCAGAAAATGCCTATAAATGTATTCCAGAAGATTGTTCATTCCAATCAACTCTGCTATGAGAGCTGTAGCCCTTGAGAAAGGAGAGAGCTACACAGCTTAGCTTACTAATGCTGTAATGCCCTGCAGCAGCCTGTCTGTCAGGGCATTGCAACGCAGAGAAGACTGACTGGCAAGATTTAGTCAATCATTGCATAAGGACACAAGAACAGTTCTTCTGGATCACATAAAAGATACCTCCAGTCTAGTACTTTGGTCTCAATGTTGGCCAAGGAGTGGATATTTGGAAAACAAATAGAAAGCAATATTTTTCACAGAATGCCCTTCCAGCAATATGGATTGAAGTTTCCCAAACTGAATGATGAATCTATATAACAAATCTGAACAAATTGCATATGTTTCATACCTAACAAAACATTGCCTGAGGCAGGCAGTTGTTACTGTTCCTCACTAAAAAAGGAGTGCAGGCCTGTTAGCCCAAGATGAGCCTAAGATGGGCCTAACATTAGCCTAGGATGTTACCCTAACACCTGGGAAGCTTACCATAACACAAACTTTTGCTGTGGCCTCACAGAAGTAACTCAGCTCTAATATAACTGGACATGAACATTGATCTCTATGCATGTGATGGGTTGACCCTGGCTAGATGCCAGGTGCCCACCAAAGCCGTTCTATCACTCCCCCATCCTCAGCTGGACAGGGGAGAGAAAAATATAACAAAAAGCTTGCGGGTCGAGATAAGGACAGGAGAGATCATTCACTAATTACCATCACGGGCAAAACAGACTCAGCTTAGGGAAAATTAGCTCAATTTATTACAAATCAGCCAGAGTAAGGTAATGAGAAATAAAACAAAATCTCAGAACACCTTCCCACCACCCCTCCCTTCTTCCCGGGCACAACTTCACTCCCGGATTTCTCCACCAAGCCCCCCCAGCGGCACAAGGGCGACAGGGATGGGGTTTACGGTCATCACACGTTATTTTCTGCCGCTTCACCTCCTCAGGGTGAGGGCTCATCACACTCTTCCCCCGCTCCAGCGTGGGGTCCCACCCACGGGGTCAGTCCTCCACGAACGTCTCCAACGTGGGCCATTACCACGGGCTGCAGTTCTTCACGAACTGCTCCAGCATGGGTCCTTTCCACGGTGTGCAGTCCTTCAAGAGCAGACTGCTCCAGTGCGGGTCCCCCACGGGGTCACAAGTCCTGCCAGAAAACCTGCTCCAGCATGGGCTCCTCTCTCCGCAGGGCCGCAGGTCCTGCCAGGAACCTGCTCCAGCGCGGGGTTCCCACGGGGTCACAGCCTCCTTCGGGAACCCACCTACTCCAGCGTGGGGTCCTCCACGGGCTGCAGGTGGAGATCTGCTCCACCGTGGACCTCCCTGGACTGCAGGGGGACAGCCTGCCTCACCAGGGTCTTCACCACAGGCTGCAGGGGAACCTCTGCTCCGGCGCCTGGAGCATCTCCTCCCCCTCCTTCTTCACTGACCTTGGTGTCCGCAGGCTTGTTTCTCTTACATGTTCTCACTCCTCTCTCCAGCGGCTGTTTCCGCATCCCAACTTTTTTTCCTTCTTAAATCTGTTATCACAGAGGCATTACCACTATCACTGATTGGCTCGGCCTTGGCCGGCGGCAGGTCCGTCTTAGAGCCGGCTGGTATGGGCTCGCTCTCTCTCGAACACAGGGGAAGCTTCCAGCAGCTTCTTACGGAAGCCACCCCTGTAACCCCCCCCGCTACCAAAACCTTGCCACATAAAACCAATACAATGCATCATGTCCTAGCTTGTAAAATAGGGATAATACTAATACCGTACCCAACTGATATGAAGTGCCCCAATGTCAGAAATTACAGAATAATGAAGGAAATTGCCTTTTTATTTTTGGCAGTATAAAAATATAGGTAAAAATTTCTTTAAGAAGTTTACAACATTTAAGTGATGAATTGCGTCATGAACCTGTCTGCTTCACCTACATTCCATCTGCTGCTCTGCCTCCCCTCGCAGCTTGGAACAGCTCGTGCCAGAAGACATCAAATAGAGAAACAAACAAATGAAAAAAACCCAACTGTTATTAGCAGAGAGAGAAGGATTTTCTACTTTAGACTCCTTGTACAGAATTTCTCCACCAGTGTGTCTGTGTTCCAAGAACAGTTATATCACATTTTATACAATCTTAAAGACTGCAAAGTTAGAAAGGCGTAGTGTGTCCGTCCGTGTCCCCCCCCAACATGTGGCATAGAAAGAGCACATGATATTGAGATACAAACATTTTACTGGATGCCTAATAAGGCACTAAAGGTTCTGTCATACATGAGTAATCTGGTCATCAAAACTGAAGGGTCACTAGATATTTGCTGGTTTCACACATAATATGCAGCAACTGTACGTAAATGTATATGATTTTTATATGTATATACAAAGTGAGTAAATTTATGGACAACATCCTCTATGACAAGTCTGAATTTTCAGGTTAGTCTGAATAAAACTTTCTGATATAGCTCATTTGAGTGATGTGAGGGGATCCTGAGCTGATATAAAGGAAACTAGGTTTCTGCAAATTCCTTGGCCCTGCTGTTTGTGTGCTAGAAATTTAAGGCAGAATTCTGGAGCTTTTCTGGGTTGCTAAACCAATCAGCAACATCTGGAGAAGTGTTTCCCAACTGTTCTGTCACCTGAGAAAAAGAGGGTCTTTCCCATTCCACACTTGTTAACTTCTACCCCTCTCTTCTGGGCAAGCAAGGTTGCTATTGCCTTCCTGTCCCCTACTTCTGCTGCAGCAGCAGCTATTGCAATGGCTTCAGGAGAAAAGCTTCATCACCCCTAAGGCAGCCCAGCCAGAGTGTACAGCGGCAGTTAAATCCACTGTATGTGCAGTGAGGCCCTCTCATTGCTGATAACTGAACAAAAATGCGCCAAAGAACATTCAACCCATAGCAGATCAGTCCTCAAAGGAAGGTGAGGTTGAGAGGCTTCACAGCAACTACTTTGCGTTTTCTCTTAGTCTTTTTTTTCATCAGAGCTAGGAATTTAGTTGAAGATCTTTTAAGCCCACCTCTCCCCTTCTTATTCTGAGCTTAAAATGTATGAACCAATTTAACAACTTTATGTACTGACATAGGTAGGGGACCTACCTTGTTTGTCACTTGCACAAACATTGTGGCATGCCTGCTTCAAAACATTAGGAAGACATTTGCCAGGCTTTTGAAATTTTCCAACAGTTCTCTTGAGAGTTCCACTTGTTCCCTATTTATTTACAAATGCAGTAATCGTGCTACTATTGATGTCCAGCAGTGATCCATAATATTTAGTTTTTTTGAAAAAAACCCCACAAATTATGTAGGAATTTAGATCTGTAACTTAAATTGGGTTTGTAGTTGTATCAGGTCTGCGTGGCAAGGTTTTGGTAGTAGGGAACTACAGGGGTGGCTTCTGTGAGGAGCTGCTGGAAGCTTCCACTATGTCCAATAGAGCCGATGCCAGCCGGCTCCAAGGTGGACCCGCCGCTGGCCAAGGCTCAGCCCATCAGCGATGGTAATAGCGACTCTGGGATAACATTTAAGAAGGGATAAAAAAGTTGCTGTGGCACAGAAACTGCAGCCTGAGAGAAGAGTGAGAACATGTGAGAGAAACAGCCCTGCAGACCCCCAGGTCAGTGAAGAAGGAGGGGGAGGAGATGCTCCAGGCACCAGAGCAGAGGTTCCCCTGCAGCCCATGGGGAAGACCATGGTGAGGCAGGCTGTCCCCCTGCAGCCCAGCGAGGTCCACGGTGGAGCAGATCTCCACCTGCAGCCTGGGGAGGACCCCACGCCAGAGCAGGGGGATGCCCGAAGGAGGCTGTGACCCCGTGGGAAGCCCGCACTGGAGCAGGCTCCTGGCAGGACCTGCGGCCCCGTGGAGAGAGGAGCCCACGCTGGAGCAGGTTTTCTGGCAGGACTTGTGACCCCATGGGGGACCCACACCGGAGCAGTCTGTGCCTGAAGGACTGCACACCATGGAAGGGACCCATGCTGGAGCAGTTTGTGAACAGTGGAGAAGTTTGTGGAGGACTGTCTCCTGTGGAACAGGGGAAGAGTGTGAGGAGTCCTGCCCCTGAGGAGGAAGGAGCGGCAGAGACAACGTGTGATGAACTGACCCCAACCCCCATTTCCTGTCCCCCTGCACCACTGGTGGGGAGGAGGTAGAGAAATTGGGAGGAAAGTTAAGCTTGGGAAGAAGGGAGGGGTGGGGGGAAGGTGTTTTTAAGATTTGGTTTTATTTCTTATCACACTACTCTGGTTTGATTGGCAATAAGTTAAATTAACTTTCCCCAAGTCAAATCTGTTTTGCCCGTGATGGTAATCGGTGAATGGTGTCTCCCTGTCCTTATCTTGACCCATGGGCCTTTTGTTATATTTTCTCTCCCCTGTCCAGGTAAGGAAGGGGAGTGATAGAGTGGCTTTGGCGGGCACCTGGCGTCCAGCCAGGGTCAACCTACCATAGTAATTTTTCACCATTTTTGTTCACAAACTCTGAATTTGAAGTCATTCACGTATTTATTACAACATATTTTTCAAGTTTCAAAATTTGCTCTATTTTCTTCAGACTTGACAATATCAAGCACTAGCATCTTTTCACTAATTGCAGAGCCCCTTTGCCATCCTTATACTGCCAAAAGTAAGAAAGGTAGATAAACATGGAAGATGGAAATGAAAAGGGAACAGATGGGCTCATCTGGAATTATACCTCTGAAAAGACTGAGAGCCTCACAGAAATTTACAAACCTTCTGGAGACCAGACATTTAGTGATCACAAATAGTGATCCCTGAAAATATTTTAAATGAGTAACTAAAAATAATAATTTTATGTGGAATATAGGAAACTTTTCAAATCAACATTGACCAAACAAAGAGAAAACAGTTAGGTCCTCAAAGGTTTTTGCAAGTGTACCTAATGTGAGTAAGCAAACATATGATTCCAGAAAAGGCATTTCCCCCTGACCCCACCCCCAAGATTTCAGCCAAACAAAAAAGCAATTTTTAAACAAATGCGATGGGATGACTTCACTAACAAGAATGAGCCAAGGGTAGCTGATCTGGTCTATCATTAGGATGTTCCAGTTATCTCAGTTTTCCTCCATAAGAAGTGAGATAACTTTTCTTGGTCTGGTAATAGTTACTCCATCAAATCTGTGAGGCTTTTCCCTTTTTGGATTAAATAAAACTGAGCAAGTATTCTGCTACCCTCCTCCTCTGCTTCCCCCATTTACAGTCTTTTTGGGATCTTGTTTTTTTCTTGTATGTGTTAAAGGAACATTTATGCGTGAGTGTGTGTGTATGTGTATTAAAGAGACAGAGGTAATGAGTGCGTCTCTACAAAGATATAAATGCTTGTCTATTATATGCTCAACTACTTGGTGAAAATGAAACTAGAGTTAATGGAACTAAAAATTCAGGGAATAGCTCCAGCTTATCTCCCCACTTTCAGCAAAGTTTAAGGCACTGATCTGCTACCACCTGCTCAGCTGTGATGGCTTTCTTTCTAAAATGTCCCTTTTTCTCAGTAGGACTTCAAGCAGCCTACACAAGGATGACTTCAGCTTGGAAAGTGTTGGCCATGTAATAAAGACAAAAAAAAATTAAGTCATGTAATTTGTATAAAATGAATTTGGAATAGCAAGCTCTTGCTATATAAAATTTCATATAGCAAGGGCTGATATCCACAAGTCAGTTGTGGCTAACAGACTGATTCACAAAAGTCTGAGTCAATTTGCTAAGAACCGAAAAAGAAAATTAAAGGCCATGTCTTTGAAAACTACCAGCTGAAGCAATTGAACTGACAAAATTCCAGGAAATTTCATCAACTTCTGGCTTCTAAACTGAGCAGGATGTAGGAGATGCTCAAAATGGAATTGCTCCAAGGAGGCCAGAAAACATCCAAATGGATGCATTAAGCTTCAACATTTTTCAAGCAAAAAAAAAAATATTTTGAGAAGCAAATCTTCTAGGAAATATGAATAGAAAATATTGTTACACAAGCCGTCAGTAAGTGGTAACAGAAAGACCACTTGTTTACCCAGTGACAACTTTTGTAGTGACACATTTCCATGCCTCTCCCAGCACTAACCGAAGTTTTGACCTCAAAGTAATTGAAAAACCTTGAGACACTTTGGAAGGAAAAGAAAAAGAAAAAACAAACCCCAAACCTCAGCACCAGCAAGGACAAAGAGAGAGGGAGAACTACTCTGGTGTGAAACAATGACTTATATCTAATTTCTCTGAAACTGTTTTTTCATTCAGCCATGGAAGGAACTTTTCAGGCTAAAAAATACAAATTGACTTAGTCTGGAAAAAATAGCATTTAAAGTAGAGAAAAGATTACATATTTTCACAAGTCAATTTCTAAAACTTGTTCTGAGAGACAGAATTAACACATGTGCATTATTTTTGCATTTTTCTTTCCCATTAAGTTATGGATAGACAGGACTGGATCTTTTAAAAACTACTTGAAAGAAACTTAAAGATTAGTAGTATGCAGTGCTTTTGAAAGTCTGCATTCAAAAGGTTTCTGGGATAAAAATTTCACAGAAATTTATAAAACAATGTGAGAAGTAGAACAAGGAGTGAAGAAAACACCATAAAAGAATCATTATTTGTTGCCCCTCAAATGTTTTAATTCTGTAAATATAATTCTAGCTTAATTGCTTCAAGCTTAGCATTCTATCTGCAAGCTGGGTTCCATTTCAAGCTGTTCTCAGATGATCAGTAATACTTCCATTCAAGTAAACAAGCACAATGTCAAATGCCATACAGTCGTCTTTTTCTAAATACAAAATGGAACAGCATGAATCCATTATGACATGATGAAAATAAACCCCTCCATTTTTGTGTGAAGCTAATAAAATCATCTCACTTCTTTATTTTGGCTGCCATTTTAAAAATGGATATAAGTGAAAACAGGAAAGTCTTTTTCCAGCAAATTGATATGTGGTGATAGTTTTCAAATTTCCTCTGCAATTGTATGTCTATTTTGGCCTTTTTTTCTGTCAAGGTATTTTGGAAGGTGGACTGTAGGAGATAGAAATAAATGGACACCTGTAAAGCTAAAAGCAGACAACATTTATTGCTAAAACACACACATATTTATAATCATATATTCTGCAAAGTCACTGTACACGTGCACAAGCATAAAATATGATTGGTTATACGAACTCTGTACATGCTCATAAACATAGAACATAATTGGTTATACCAACTAAAACATGCGAAACTTGTCTCAGTCTAATTGGTCAAGATAAACTGCCGAATTGAGGTTCTTTGTGCCAAGTTCCCTTTATGGTGGAATGCACACCTGTGTTCTTCTAATTGGCATCTTTCTTTTTTTGTCTTCTTGTTTATTCTGTTCAAGGTCTTCTAAAGGCGTCTGGAATGCTCTTGCGACTGTTAGCTAAATATGTGTCCACAGTGGACCAATGAAGTCCATCTAACTTAAGTCTAAATACCCATTTCCCCAAATACTTGATTATCGGGGGGTAAGGTGGGGTGGGTGGGTGCGGGGAGGACAAGGGGGGTGACACAGCATAGGAAAATTAAAAGAAATCCAAATATCATAATCTATTTTCTTGGTAATTTGGTTGCTTTCTTAGAGAGAGAGATATCTGAAAAGGTATCTAAAAATGGAGAGAGAGAGTCTGGAAGCTGAAGTTCCATCTAGAAAAGGTACATGTTTTTAACTGGAAGGGTTACTAATTTTTAGAATATTTTATCAAAAGGAATAGATCTTTCACAACTTGTAATTTTTAATTCTTAATTTCTAGGTAGGTGTTGTTAACAGTGATACCAAAAGTACTTAGCCTGTAATATACAGAAAGACAGACTCAATGATTACAGTAGACTCTAAGGACTTAAAAGAGATTAATCTGTTAGAAGAAATTACTTTGGGATTAGTTCAGGGAGGAAATTTTTAGTGCAAAGGAGTAGAAAATATAGCTACTTCATTTTGGATCAGCTGTAGTTGTTAAAAATGACTTGTTTCTCTAGACAATATTTTAAGCAAATATTTTGGTAGCTAAAGCAGTGTTTGAGACCATTATTTTTGTCTCTGTTTTATCAACAGTGGCGAGGTTCCTAGTCTCTTTTTCTTTCCAATATTTCTTCCATCCTCTCATTTGGTACGGATCTCCTTTCTTGCCCCCTTCACTCATGCTTCCCAGGAGCAAAACTGCCAAGTAGTTCACTAAATCCTTGCAAAATAGTCTGTGATCTAAACGTTTTTATTTCTATAATGTTGAATCATGGAGGGAGCCTTCCATGCAGCATTTATTTGCAGCAAGGAAAATGCTATAAAGTTGCACAGCTATCCTAGCTCTGAGGTCATTCAGAGCACAGTGGAATTAAAATTACACTCTGCCACACAACCCTTCTGTAACCAAGGCATGGAAAAAGGGAGAGGAAATTGAAAAGATGGAAATGCATGGGGTATTTAGGGCTGAGGTTATCACCTCAATTACACAGAAGAGTAAAACAAAATGAACGCAGGTAGATAAGGTCAAAATGTAGTTTGATATTTCTGAGTAGCTTAAAGGACAAAGAAAAAGGATTTATTTGAAAATTTCTCCTTACAATTCTCTATAAACTACTCTCTCCCGAATAACCAGACAATATACATTTAGGTACTGGAAGTGTGGGGACATAGATGTGTGCACTTCAGGGTGCTCTACCTTCCCTCCCACCAGCAGTGTCCCTACACAGCCTCCAGGGCAAATTTTTATCACTGTTTCTGACATCCACATTAATTATCTCTTTAAAACCTAAAACATTTCTACTGGCATATATATATAGATAGATATAAAAATAAAACCTGCATATTAAATTTAGAAAGCTTATTTTGAATGCATTTTACATGCACTTTTTCCCCTACGCAAAAGGTAAAAACTCTTAGGGAGTCAAGGAAGATTGGAAAAGGGTTGGAAAACATTGGAAAAGATTCTGCTTCCACTCCCTTTTGTATGTACTCGGGGTAAAAGGAGGCCTATTCTGGTCTCCCTACTGTGACACTTGAATGATCACAATGTTCTCTCATGGGTACTACCAACGCTCTTCCATATTATGCAATGAACTAGAGAACCATTAAAATGGAGTAACAGAAAAGCTCCTTCTCTCTCAGATTAGTCAGTGCACTTCCCACCAGTCTGCACCCTCTTTCTTAAAGCCTTGACTGTCTCTCTTCAACATGTGTCCTTTCACTCAGAAAAGGAAAAGAGAAGGTTATCTTCTGAGCCTGTCATACAACAGGCCAGCCTGTCTAACTTACAAGGTCAGAAGATTCAAAAAAGTAAGGTTTTTCTCCTCTTTTCCAATGAAGTGGAGTGATAAGTGCTTGATTAAACCAGCTGATAAGAACGTCTATTGTAATTTTTTTCTCTCTTCCTTTGGCTCCAAGAGATAAGAATGGAGTACTTTTAGCCTGGCATTGATCCAAGCTTTGAAAGGGCTTGCTGATTATGGATAATGTTCTTATTCAAATGAGTAGTCCCTCTGAAGCAAATACTAATGTTGCCTGACTGTGATGAACAGGATTTAATCCTATATTTTAAATGAACTTCCATATCACACAGAAGTGTATTTATATATCCCCATCTCTAACCCTACTGGGAATTTTACTCTTGACTTCTGCTAAAGAATCTACACCACATGAAGCCCTCAAGTTAGATCACAGTTAACTATTATTCCCTTAATTGTATGCTTCCATAAAGAAAACAAACAGTCACAATAAAGGACAAGAAAATGAAGGAGCTTCAAATGTCATATTAAATATATTTGTATTTACAGACTAACTAAAAATTTATATGCTAAGTAAAAAGGTATCTAAGATCTCGGTCTAAACTGTCTCCTTTCCAATAAAAAGTCTCAACCCACTTAGCCATTTCATATATGTAAGCCATTTCACCATCTTTATCTCCTTTCTTTAAAGCTTTTAAATTCCAATACAACCCTTCTGAAATGGGAGAGCCACCAGAAAAGCACATGGCATTCACAGTGTGGATGAGCAATGTATTTATAGAGAGATGTAACAATAGATTTTATTTCTTTTCTATTCTTTCCCTAATAATTCCTAAAAGGTGATTTGTTCTGAACACTCACCAAACACCAAGCTGGTACTTTTCACCAGCACTATCTATAACAATCCCAAGGTCTTGCTCTTGACAATTAATAAGCCCAGAGATCATAATTTTATATGTGGAGCTCAAACCATTTTCTTCTTCTGCATCACTTTACGTTTATCTATACTGAGTTTCACCTACTATTTTACTGCACAGTCACTCAGTCTTACAAAATCCTTCTGTAATTCTTGTCCTTTCTACCTTAAATAACTAACAAAAATAAATGTTATCACATCACTGCTCATTCAATTTAGAAGATCACTGAAGAATATGTAGAAATAAGGAAATACTTACTTTTTTTTTCCCACTATATAATTCAGAATCTAGAATTAGCAATGGGACTATTGTCTCTTAGACATGTATCTGCATTTAACAGAGGAGATAGGAGACTTAACATGGATCAATATATTATCTTTAGCTATGGAAACACTACTGAGCTAGCAACAGGTTGATTTTATAGAAAACAAAATTATAGATTTTAAGTAATTTTGAAGATTTTTAAATTAAAAAAAAAATTAAATGCAATTAACCAAAAGAGTCCTTTTGGAAGAGTCCAGAACAAACATGTTGCTTAAAATGTGTTGAAAATAGCTCTGGGATGATTTCAGGATGATACAGTATTACTATTTTCTTCATAATACATAATTCAGCAAAAGGCAATCTGAATTCACTAAGTGTTCTGGAATAGCTGGATCTGTATTTTATTATTGGGTCAAAAAATTTTGGTCAGTGCAAAATATTTCCTAGTGCTTTAAAACAATGTCCAGTTTCAGTGCTGTAAATGTATCCTGCAGCGGAAATGTTACTGGATATTCATTTGACACACTTGATTTAAAAAAACCCCAATGGTATCTTGCCAGTATAACACACATGATGTGTGATTGTGTGACTGCATATACAAGTATTTCTAATACTCTTTAGGAATTAAAATATAATTCTGAAAACACCTACTTCATGAATTTCATCAGTTTTTAAATGAAAGGTTATTTTCATGAAAACATTTTGTTAAAACTTTTTTTCTATTTAATTTCCTAATTTTTTTTAAAATGTCAGCATGACGTGGAACATTTTAAAATACAGATCCTTTTTCAACTTTTGAAAGAGTAGTGCTAAGCTCTTCTTCATACCATTAATTCTAATATTTATACTTCCTGTGATCAAAATAAAAAATTATTTCCTTTTAGCACTGAAAAATCTCAAGGAGGTGTAAAACCAGTCAAAACCAAAGGCTAAGCAGTATGAAAAGACCCTGGAGAATGGAAAATTGTAGACTTGGCTTCAGGCCTTTTGAAAAGAAATGCCTGAGCTTTGTCACTCACCTACGGAGTTTACTACAGGTGCTAAGTCAACCTTATCCATATGAAACTGTGCTTCAGATAGCGACTTCTTATAAGGTTACATTACATATACAAAAATAAATTTAATTTTAAAATCTATCATTAAGGTGACTTGATTTCATAAAGATTGTCTTTACAGTCAAATCTTTGCAATGTCCTCTATTTTGAGGTCAGAACATTTTAGTCTTAAATGCTAGAGAGAATCTCACTTTGTAGTGAACTATAATTAGCTTAGTGACACTTCAGACAGAATTCAGTTAGGCAACTGTCTCCATGTGTTTTATTTTGGAGATTAAAAGGAACTAAAATGCAGCAAAAAAAGTCTGAATTGTGTAAATCTGAGCCTTAATATAGTTTTTACACATTTGAAAAAAGAGGAAATGACTTTTCAAGGGGTAGCTAAGAATTTTTTCCATGAATACACTATTAATCTTATGCAAAACTATTCAGTCTTTTGTAAAGCTTGAATATATGAGAGGACTAAAAATGCTGGATTATTCAAAGTTAGAAAGAGTTTATTGGTTCAGCTTTCTCAAAATCATGGTGCTTTTGATGAATAAAATTCAACTGCTGAGAATTTATTGACAAAATCATTGGTTATTCCTAACCACTTAAGAAAATAATTTCTTCATCCATCAATATGTAATTCAATCACAAACCAGTGAAATTGCTTATGCAAAGCAGAAGCTGATGACAATTATGCTTGTTATACCTAGATTGATTTGAAGTCTTCTATTCAGTGTGTTTGGTAAGAGTTTCAACCTTTTTCTCAGTTCACTGATTATGAAAAAATTTCCCATAAAAGTGATATCCCATAAGCAAAGTTAACTCTTTTGAGTAGTTTTTAAAGTTACCTTTCATAGTTCTTAAAAGTCACCTAAGGATTTGGAGGTATCAGCCTGAAAACCACTTGAGTCCTTTTTTCAGTATGCCTGTGATTGTAGTTAGCCCTGTTCAGAGTCTGAGGCAAAGCCAGGACAGCAACAGCTCAAATGACTATCCATCTCTACATGGTCTCCTAGAACTCAGACATGGCTGAAGTTCAAAATTCTCAATAATGAGAACAAAACGATGCAGACCCACTGCATGAAAAGAGTATTTTAAGCGATGATAGGTGAAACACCCTAAAGCTGAGTAAGGTTATGAATATAAAATATACTTAGCATGAACATCAAATCCTTTGCTAGAAGGTAGAAATGAACCAAAATGTAGCTGATGGCATTTCAGTCAGACGAGACAGGAATAGCATAGCAGCTTTAAAAGCTGAAAGATAACTCAAGGAAAGCAGAAGAGTCAGTAACCTAGTATAACACAGTATTTCAAATACAGATTATTATCAGAGCTAAATCAGGCTTTAAAGATACAAAAATAACTACAAGCCTTCCTTATATTAATCTTCCAGACAAAACAATCCCTGCCCATTCTCTGAGGATATGAATGCAAAACTTTGCTTTTCCCTTTATTGAAATTCATGAAATTCAAGATATATTTATAATGATTTATCAGGTTAGGTGTGGAGGTCTCAGCATATGTTACTTATGGAGGAACTCAACTCAACAGGCACTTTACGAAGCCGTTCAGTAGCTACTCTTCTGTTTGCACCACATCCAGATGTATGATCGTCCCTCTCTTGCCAGGAAGTCTACCATGAAAAAAAAACTTGGAAGCAGCCCTGACTTTCCCCAAAAATATGCTCTACCTGGTCTTTAGTCACATCTACTTCCCCTTGAAGAAAGCTTCAATGATAATCCATAAGCAACCCAACTAGTCAAGAATAAGCTGGATGCAAATGCTTTTTCTGCATCACCATCAGGACTTAGAATTTCAACTAAAACCAGTGATTATCTGGTGGACATATATATACATACAGTGGTCAAATCAGCTCTGCAGTAGTTGCCAAGTAGCTGCTTAGGTTGGAATTCATAAAGGCATTTAAGCACCTATTGCCCACTAAAATCACTTTGAAGGGGTGATCTTCAAAGGAATACTTACAACGTCCACACCAGATGTCCAAAACTGGATGTATGACAAGCAACTCCTACAAATAACATGACCACATATCAGTTTTTGCCATTCTCAGTTTTACTGCTCTTCTTTCTTCCAAGAGAATATATACTTATTCCCACAACTGCTGCAAGAAAGTTATATATAACTTTAAACATGATTGAGCATTAAGAATATTTTTCCTTGCTACTGACCTTGTAGCAAACTCTACCCATAATTGACTGGACATGCCTCTCTACTTGTAAACTATAACACAATATGTACCTCACCTCCTTTCTTGTTCTTTTTGAGCACTTCCTTACAATAATTTGCCACAGGGGAAAACCAAAGAAATGAAAATCAATGTTCTGTCCATTCAAAACATGCAGTTTTGCAAAGACAGTAAACAAGTGCAAATCTGACCTTCTGTGATATACAGCATGGAAACTAAACTGATTTCAATGAAGACACAAGCAGAATTGGCAGAACGCAACACCCAAAATAAATTTAACCAAGTCCCTTCCGAGCCTGGTTTCCTTCAGACACGTGTTCTGTGGTTAATTGCTTTTGGTGCTAGCTCTGACTGAGGCCTCTCCTACGGCTGGGTCATTTAAAAAATGTTTCTCTCTCTTTCTGATACCTGGTAAGAATTGATCTCACCATTCAACTGTACCCCTGGAGAAGGCACTGATAGGGCCTCTCTCCTTTAACTGACCAGCTATTTTAATGCCACTGAAATTAACTTAAGCTATTGAGGCATCTTCCCCTCTGTCAAATATGTCTGTAATTGAGGAACAGCTTCAAGAATTGTGGACCCACAGACGTACATGAAAAAGCCTCCAGAGGAACAACAACTGAGCACTAGTGAGCACTCTAAACTAGTGCTGCTTGTTTTACTTAAGTGGTATACTGCAAGCTGTATCAGTGGTTGCAAAAACTATTGCTTGCCTATTAAAATGCTCAGCGCTTTTGAAATACCTTTCTTTGTTACCTAAACAGGCCATCCAAACTCACACAGAGCAAACAAATTGCCATGTCTCAGAAAACCTAGAGCATATGCTTAAGCATATACACGTGTGGCTACACAAATGTGCATGCAAAAGTGTTTGCATTTAAATACAGAATGATGTATTAAGAACTTTCATTTCAAATCCTGTTGGAAGTCAGTCTCTAAACTTTTGATGATTTCTTTCCAGTAACTTTCTAATCTCTGCCATTTACTGGTAAAGGCAGCATTCAATCATACTGATATTGCAAGAGTCCTGCCACTGTGCCTCAGAGAGATGTATTGCCAGTGCATACATATGAAAATATTAATGTGAAGAATATTATTAAAGTTCACAGAAAAGAATTTATATCTTTTTGTAATACCACATATTAAACAATCTTATAATGCACCATACGTATAAAATCAATTTTAGCTCTTACAAAGGTGTAAGGAAAATAGAATGAGGCAATTTGAGCTGTAGAAACAGTAGAAGACCATCAATTTCCAGGTGGAACAGGAGCAGAACCCAGTTCTTTGGTGCTGGGAGGAGTGCTAAGACAGCAAAGTAGGACGGAAGGAGGGAGAGATATGTGCGTGAGGGTTACTATATATTTTACTTCCTTCCACAATATCTCTTCATTTTTTGCCATGAAACCTGAACCACTTGGAATTCGAAGTGCACACATTTGTGTTTGATTTCAGAATGTCCAAAGCCTCTTCACAGCAGTGGCCACACCTCCAGCCAGACTGCTGGATATCCAGAAATCCTACTGTGCATGACAGCAGAGGTATACAACATACAGAGACAGCCTGATAAATGCAGAGGTGCACACATGCAGCTACCTAAAACCCACCCTGTTTCCTGTGCATGAAATGAGCAATGCAGCACAGTGATGTTCCTGGCAATATAAATCTACCTTAGCATGGGCTCCATAGCACTGCATAATGTTTCCCAGTAAAAATCTGGGGTAGCAAACCCTAATCAGGACTATGAAAATACACAGAGAAGACACTATTTATCAGCATGGAATATTACAATAATTAAGATATTTATTTAAAGGGTGAGAATTTACCTTTTTACATTACAGTTTCTAGAGTACAGTTGGCAAGACACTTGTACATATCCTAAAAACAGAGGAGCAGACAGGGTAGTTACCAGTTTTCCTATTTTATTCTCCAATAACAACTAGAAATGTCTGTTAATTAAGGTATTACAGGTCCTAGAATACTAACAATGAAAATTAGTGTAACTCACTAATTATGGTTTGTTCAATAAGCAAACTGTGGAATTCCTTAGCTGGAATATTTTTGCTTCTTACACTCAACAGCAAGGATCGAACCTGTGAAAGAAACATCAGCATTTTATGTTACACTGTAAGGGTATCATTAACTGGTTTTTATTTGGTTGGTTTTGTTTTTCTAATGTGGACAGAAAGGCTGAAGTAGATGGAAAAGCAGTTTTTTCTCCCAAGTTTCCTTCTTGCTATCTTCCGTTGATGGCAGCAATAGCAGCTACACTGATGTAGAATGATACACTTGACATCATCATGTTAACAATTGGTCTACCCTGTTCATTTTCACCAAGGCCTGCTGGGTAATTTTACTGAGGTCAAGTTATTTTTATGAGAGCCTCTCAGCGGGAGGGAGGGCACTCCATACCACCTTGAAATTCACAGTATGCTGGCACATTGCAGCTGCCTTCCCAGAGACTGGAACAATAATCAGCACTGCAGGATCTCTGCAAAAATCAGGGAAAAACATGTTTTAGTTTTCTGGAGAAGTCCAAGCAAAAGGTATTCACTACATGAATCTGAACCAGCACCCGTCTTTTCTGCACCCAAGGGAGTTCTGCAAAATGTCCAAAACTAACCTGACTCTGGCAATTATTCAGAAAAGAAAAGTACTGACCAAGACACAAATCATCAGCTGTGATTTCTTTAATTTAAAAATAAAACAAGTTAAAGAAAGCCACTGAATACCTCACCAACAGGATAGAGAAAAAAAAGCTATGCAGGCATGAGTAGCTGAAATGTTCACTTAGCTACCTCCAAAAGAGGCTCAGTCATATTGGTTATCCCTTCTATCTTAATATAATAGCTACTGGTTTTTTGCTTAACTGGTGTACAGCTGGGCTAAGAGTTCACATCTAAAGTAGAGAAGCACCAGATGTAAGAGCTAACGTGTTAGCAGTGTTTCTCTTTGTCATGTCCCATGGTCATGGGAACTGTAGGAGATCAGAAGATGACTATGAAACAATTACCACATACCAAAAAAACCCACCACACCAGAGATAGAGAATAAAACAGCTGCATATGTTCCTATGCAAACAAACAAATGACCAACCAAAATAAAGGAAAATAAAAGCAAGAGCGATTATCAAAAGCTTAGCCTAATTTTCAGTCATAAATGAAAAGCATTGCAGTAACACTGGCCCTGTTTTGTGCTTTTGGGTTTTGTTTTGTTTTGTTTTGCTTGCTTTTTGGTATTTTTTTTTTTCTTGAAAAGATTCACAACTGTTTCGTAAATAAAAAGCTTGAAAAATACCAATTTACAGAACCCCTAAATATCAGTGGATGGTAATACTGGTTCTACAGCTCTTGGTAGACTGTAATTATTCCTGAGTTAGCCTTTTAAAAGGAAACTAGAATTTATTTAGAGAATTTATCATTTTCATTCAAAAGTCATGAGTCTAATGGACAACTGAAAGACCATCAATCACATTTTAGGGAGAGAATTTGTACCGGCTTTCACAATAATAACATGAGTGATAATACTGAGTGTATTCCCACAGAATTTTCAGTGACTAAGACACAGGCTGGCTTCAGGAAAAAACACTTCCATTTTATCCCCATGGATTTTTTTAAATTCATAATGTAACAATAAAACAACAGCTTTTCTACTTTCTTGTGTACAAAAGTAAGTACTGAAATGTAAAAGTAACATCTCAACAGCACCAATTTAGAGATTATCAACTGTTCACATTCAAAATATTATCTAGTCTTATATTTCCGTCTCAGCAGTTTAGTGCATCACCAAGGAGGTTTATGGTGATGGTCTCCAATTACTGTTTATGATCACTGTCTTATACATCACAAGAGGTCAAGTTCCAAGAATTATCACTCCACTCCAGTAAGGGAAAAGAGAATTTGATCTTGCCGATAGCCATGTTATACTGAAGTGAATGGATTATTATGATTATGATTTATTAGGATGATTTTCAGAACATTAAAAAATCTGAATTAGACTTTTCTAGATCTCCCAGCAGTGCTCCTTCACTGGTCTCAGGAGAGAATGTAAATTTGAATCATAACTCACTACTGTAAGGCTTATTGTCTCTGGAGAGCAGATCATCCCAGTTGTGAATCATGTACACAAGTGAACCTCCTGTAATTTTAACAGAGAGTGAGATAGACCATTTTTTCTGTACGTCTAACCCTATCCTTGGCCTAGACTGATAGGCAACTTAATTTTTTTGAACTTCCTATTGAGTTAAAACGTCCTTGCAGTCCCACAAAAACTTTATAAACTTGTTCTCCAAGAGGTGCTATGCTATATATTTTTTGAAAATGTGTTTCTGTAACGAGCCATTCCTTCGCTGTGAGCAAGCAGGGGAATTCATTGCCCAGGTTGGAGCTGGAAGTGGCAAACACAACAACTTTGGTACATGCCCACAGACTTTGGTACAACTGACCTTACCTTTCCCACTTGTTTTCCAACTCACAGCCTCCCTTCCCTCTCCTTCTGTCCCAGACCAGGGGCTTCTCATCTCCGGAGGTGCAGTTTATATACCCCCAAAAACATGCCTTTCCCACGTGCTTTTGCAAAGGCTGTGAGCCTGATGAGGAAAAGGCCAGAAGCAGACCCCATGCCTCTGTCAGGGCTCAGACTCCAGGCACAGGCATTTCCTTTTCCCTCTGTCCTGTAACACTTTGCTCCTCCTTCCTTCAAAAGGTCTTTGCATTTTAGAACATATCTGGAAGCTCATTGGGTATTCCGTTTACATTGTTATTTTGCAGAGCTCTAATTACTAATGTATTTAGCATTCTGAGTCTAGAATTCAAACCTTTTGACAAATTATTAATCACAGAGATGAGCAGCTCAAAAATAACAAAATGAAAAGCTTACTTGTAGCCATAGGCATGTTAATTTTTGTTATTCAGCAGTTATGTTTTTTGATAGGAATACTAACGCAAATCATGCAACAGGAAAGTTTCTGCGCGAGAACTTATTTTCTGAGTGACACATAGATTAGTAGGAGCCCTCCTGCCTCTCATAGCTGTGCATCAGCTCCCCTTCAGCCCGTTTTGTTGAAAGAACAAGTCGATGTCAACTTCCTTTCCCCACAGATATGACCTCCTCTAATCTGTTAGAACTGTACACAAAAAAAAAAACCCAAAAACAAAGAAAATTTTTTACATCATATTTTTAAGCAGGAGAGTAATAAATTTAAAAGACTTTAAAAAACCCACAACAAGCCAAACCCCAAAGATGCCATACACTAATGTAGGGAAATCTTGGTTTTCTTCTTCTCTCCCTTGATATTGAACAAAGGGAACATAATCTTTCTGTATATTTTCAGTCCCTGTGCTGAGCATCTCCAACCTTAGGAAAATATTGTTCACTGACAAAGAAAATAAATATAAAGAAAGTAATTCCTAAAACACATTTATTTAATCTTTATTCATTCACTGGCAAAAGAAAAAGGAAAAGAAAAAGAGAAGGGGAGAAATGAAGAGGGGAAATATGTTAAAATGCAAAGACCCTTTCAGATACTTGAAAGACCTATAGGCAATTGCTATTCAATTACAATTTCCCAAATTGACTATCCCACTACACCTTAGGAGCATTTCCTCCAGCCTGTATTTCCATCAATTGCTTATGAACATGTCAGTGAACAAGATACTAAGCTTTATCCAAATTTCCAGTACAGCACATTGACTGCTTCTCCTTAGAGTCTAAGCTTTCTGTCAAAGAAGAAAATCAAATCAGTTTGATACTATTAGTTCTTGATAAATGTGTTTTGGCTGTTTCTTAAAGCCTTGTTAGACTCACAAGTATCTGATCACTGTTAACCTTTTTGCAAAGACAGAAGGAGGCAGGCTTTGAATGCTTCCTTCCTGGCATCTACTGTTTTTCTCTCCCATTAATTGCTAGCCTGACTTATTTCATCATTCTCTTTTTCATCTAATGTATTTACAGAACCTCTTCCTTTCTTTATCCCTAGTAAATCTCAATGCACTCAGCACTTTAGCCTGGCTGATTTTAATGCTAAAGATTTCTGATAGCCTGTGAGAATCAACTGCCCTTTTTTTCCGATTTTTGTACGTCTCCTTTTGTATTAAAGATACCATGACATAGCCAAATTACCTTTCATTACCTTCTTACTTTCCTCTGCTTTTAGACAATCGGCTCTTGTGCCAATACAACCTGGGTTAGTCATGCTCAGATTCATTTATCTGGATGCTTTTGTATCATCAGTGAATCTTGGTTTGTCAATTATTTCTAAAACAGTCCTCCTGCAACATTGTCTGCTAACAGCGGCAGCAGTTTGAGCTGAGAGAGCTGCTCAGCCCACCAGACGTTCTGAAAAAGCCTTTAGATAGCTGTTGTTCAAATCCCTACCATAACTATAATTTTACCTGGGAAGCAATGTAATTTGTGACAGTTTTCAATTCTCACTAAAAGCACAGGCATATTATGATACTAACTGGAAATGAAATTTTAGATTTAAGAACTTTGAGTTTTATTAAAAGCATATTACAACCCAAGTTAATTGTTTCAGTTGAGGGTATAACTAGTGCTTTGTGGGTAAACCCCAGACTAATTAACTGTCTCTGCCAGCTGCAGTTTTTGAACAAGGTACAAATACTGTGTATTTTCTACTAATTTTAGTGATGTGGATTATTATTGTTCAATGACTGCAAATCATCTGAGCCCTCAGAGCCAGACAAGTAGCTGGCTACTTACAGCAGTGGTACCTGCTAATTCCTGTTCTTTCTTCTTTATTACTAATACAGATCCTATCAGGATGGATAAGATGACCGCTATCACCAGACACATATAAAGACTAATAATTTTGTGAGAGTTACTTTTATATTCGGGACTGCAGATGACTAGAGGTAGCTAAACAAACACCATTTAGGAACATATGTTAGCCATTACTTTATCACAACCCTTTTTGTGAATATGTGAACTGAAACATATATTTGATGTTCATAGACTGATAACAGCAGACTCTCAGACATAAAAAAGATACAAAGCAATTTTGTATATTGCAGATGCCCTGTTGCATAGGGCTACTCAGATGGGACTCAGTAGAGATGGTTTCTGTTATTTTTTTCCACTCTCTGCCTTTGATTAAGGGAAAAGGATTACCTCTGCCTGGGCATTTGTACAGCACAGGTCCAAATTTGGCCCTGATCCTAGAGAAAACAAAACAATAGAAAAATAATCTCCCCAATCATACAAAAATATCCATTATTTATAGGCATACAGCATTATTGGCTGTTAGCTGATAAACCTATAGTAGCTGCTGTATATCTGCAATACACAATAAATAGGAGAAATCCAGTTATGTCAACAGTAATACTTAACCACTGCAGTAAATACATGCCTTATCTCAAGCACCATGCCAGAAAACTGCTTCTGCGATGTGTAGAAAAGCAACAATTACAGTCGTTTAATTGATCTGATATAAGTGTATCTCTGAAACTAATATATATAGAGATATCATCACCTAATCTATTAGAGCAGTATTGACATTTGCAGGAATTGCTTTCTGAAGATTAAGATGAAACAAAGTTCGGATTGATTTAAGTATTCAAAAGGATTTTATTCACTGGTTTTACACTGTAGCAACTGTCATTTCTTAAAGTCAGATGGATTTAAATTGATTTCAAATAGAGTTATTTAATTATCCGGCACAATTGCTGTATATGAAACTTATTGATTACTGAGAGAGGCTTTCTGTGGCAAAAAGCTTACAGCAAAGAGAGATGGAAGTCAACAGATGAGAGGAGGACTGTTAACAGGCTGATGCAGAATGAAGACATAGAAGACTAAATCACCAAGGAGTGTGTTTTGAAGCTCTTGTGCGTTTCCAGGTTGGCTAAGGATTAAGAGCTTTATGCAAAAAAATAGACTGAATAATTTCTAGGAAACTGAAACAATTTGGACTTCAAAGTGGAGTGGCAAACTCAAAAATATCAAGTAGCAAAAGAAATCATGCTCTTTTAGAGTATCTTAATATTACAGCAATTTCAGAACATGCAGAAGTCTAGAATTTAATGCTCTCCTCAGACCAAAGGGATACAAGAATGCCTTCCTCAGGCTGTACCTGTGCAGAGGCACTGATGCGGCATGCCTTGATTCTAGCACCCTTATTCCTGACTCCTTTTCACACAGGGGCATCAGTATCATTGAGATTAGGTGAGAAAGTCACCCATGCCAGCACATTCAAGGGAGCGTTCCTGTAAGGAGGTGTGTGAGGGGAGGAGGGCAGGAAGGTGGCACTGAGTGTTTGAGGGCTTCTCTCCCCACATTAATGACTGGTCTCATCAGTATTTTCAGTGATGACACAGTACCTAATTCTGCAAATATGCTTTAAAAGGCCTCCTAAATTTTGAGTCTCTCAGTGACTTAAATGACAGAAAACCTGTATCTTTTTTCTGGATAATCCTAATCAGGCTTCAGTCACAGGATGTTCAGCTTTGTCACAACTGAGGCACCTTTGGACACACCAATAAATGAAATGCTAAGAGTCTGAAGACATTCTTAAGCCAAAAAGAGTTCTGGGAAACTCTGGGGTAATGCAGCAAGTTGGTGGGATTTGTGGAATCACAATTCTGTACTTGCTGGCTAAATGTCACCCTTTGGGGCATCTTCAGCTCATGCAGAAATACTTGCAATTGGTTGCAAAGGTACTGACTGAGAGCAGAGCTCCAGAGCATATGTGACACCACAGTTTCTAAAATCACATCTATCTCCATAGTGACTGAATGCCTTGGTGAGAAAAATTAAATTGCTCACAAGTGCATAAAACAGATCGGACATTTATATCAAGTAAATCAAATGTCTGATATCTTCCAGACTAGCTCCCAGATGGTGAAATCCTACAGGCCAGCTCAGACAAACTATATTTGAAGTCAATGGGAATTTTACCAAGCCAGGGACTGCACTATTTGGTTCTGAAGAATAAAATACATTTCTGGCTATGGAACAAAACTCTACTAAACTTTAAGAATATACTTTGCCAACTGAAAATGTAAACTCAGAGGTCTGAGAAGTATCAAATTGGCTCCGGCAGTATTTGATTCTACAAAAACAGCTCTACAAACTATGTGGCTGTGGTTGTTTTCGCTTGAGGCTTTGTTGCCTCCTTCAAGTTTGAGGAGATAAGGAATAATTTGAATTATTCAGCCATTATCAGAAGCAATCCCTAATACATAAGGCCATAGTGTAGCTCCTAGTATTCAGCCTGATGCTTACCCCAGGAAAAAACAATGAATCTAACTTGGGCTCCCTTCGGCTATTCCCCATTATAAATGAAGGGACAGGAAAGAAACTGCTGCATGCTGTTTGAAGGAATAAGACATCAAATGTAACAGCACTGTAAAGAACAAACTTTAAGTTCCTTTTATTCATTTGATTATTTTCTGGAAGAAGGTGGAGCAATTGGGTTAAAAAATGGTTTTCTAGGTCAGCATGGTCAGCTTACCTGATTCTGCGAGCTGTATAGCAAAAATTTCTACAAGTTTAATTTTCTAAAATCTGAGACACGTCTTGGGGAGTAGGGCACTGGAGGTTTTTATGGGTTAGGTAAATTGAAGAGCTTACCCCCAAAGTTACACTTATGTCTGAGGGAAAACTAATACAAAAATTAGAGATGCATTTTTACCACCCTTCAAATTACCATGAGCAAGATAAAACATTCTCTTTTGACATTTCCATACAAAGACTATTAGACAAATTCAGGTGATTATTTAGAAAAAACAGAAAACAAACCAAACCTCAGATCTAAAACAATTCAAATTTTGGCAAGACTTGTTTCCTTTTGATCACATGGTATAGCTTCAAGCACAAGTCAGCAGAAGTGCTAAGATTTGGTGGAATTCCTATTGAAATTCTCCCCTCTCTCCCTCCCTCCCATGGTTTGCAGTGAGATAAATTACAAAGTAGCAAACTTCAATTTAATTAAAACTAAGTTCCACTTTGAGGAAATAATCATTGCAGAAAGGGAGATGAACTCAAGTTCTCAGATTTTTAACAAAGGTAAATAAGCTTGGTACCTTCCAGAGTTGTTCTGCAAGGGTCAAACACAACTTTTTTACAGCCTCTGAGATTCATCCATCATTGGTAAAATAATATGGGCTTTTGCAGATCACTCCCTTGCAACCACTCATAAATAAATGGTACAGCTCGGTAAATCTGCATCCCTTATATGCCCTCTGCAGTTTTATGCTTAAATTAAAAAGTCAGAATCTATTTCATACTGTCAAATGGATCTTTAGCAACTGGGATTTGTTTTCATATTGTTGTACCTCGTAAGCATAGAGAATACATGAGCTTTTTCTCTAAATTAAGTGAAAAGATTATTGTTTTTGCCCTAAGCAGACATTACAGAACATGCCCAAGAAGATAAATGTAGAAAGCAAAATACAGCAAAAGATTGAGTACTTGTCAAAACTAAATTGAAGGCAGTAGGCAGAAAATTGGATTTTCTTTTACAATAACATGCAGTTCACATTCTACTACTGTAATGAATATTATAATGTGTGCTTTCTAATATAATATCTGGTGATGCATTTCTAGAACTATTTCTCAGAGCTTAAGGATATGCTTGCTATATCATGGCTCAGTACATAGTAATGATAAGTTTGTTCTGTTCACTGCATAGCCTTAAGGATATCTTTTTCTGAAGAAAGGAAAACATTAATCTCTAGATTTCTCTTTCAGTTACAGTGATTTAAAGCTATGAAACTCAGCAGATTTGCAACAATGTCATCACACTGGCCAGCTCCCAAGTACCCATGGTTGTTTTGAAAGCCAGCACAAGTATGATAAACAAGCATTAAACCTTCCCTGAAGCTTAGAAACAGCACTGAGTCATGTGGTTACAAACCCAGTTTGCAAATAATGAGTCCGAACCAACTTGATTCTTATAATTTTCTGAAAAAATCCAAAAGGTGGGTAATGAGGACACGCACGATCATGAGCCAGCAGACCCAACATTGTCTGCTGCATGGCTTTGCAGCACTGGGCTGGGGAAAGCAATCTCAGGTGGGCAGATGATGCTGAGCTGTGTTCCCAGGAAAGTCACTCTTTGACCCAGGAATTGAGCCCTGTTATTCTACATGAGATGATAATTTTTACATTTATAAGAGAATATTTTTTTGGTTTTGTGGATGGGAGGAAGGATCTGGCACATGCAACACATATAATGTAAAGAAATGGGAGCAGAGAAATAAAGATCTTTTTATACTAAACTTTACTATGTATTTCAAAAATAAGAAGTATAGGCAAAAAAAGCAATAATGTGAAATGAGGCAGGACCATGTGGGTGAGAAGGGGTGCTTGGTTGTTGTAACAAAGCAATACCTTTCTGAACAATTTAGATCTTCAGGGAACATTTCTTGCTGAATTTAGCTTAAAAATAAGGCAATCAGAAAACACTGATACGCTGAGTCTCAAAGTGATAAAAAATGTACACGGATGCCAGCCTTGGGGATTACTGTATGTGTTCCATATCAGATAATAACTGAAAACGAGTTGTATATTGTGCTGTATAAATGGTATTTAAAATAAAGAACCTAAGGAACTCTACTAGTACCGCACAGTCAGTAAGAGCGATGTCACTGACTGTTGGTTCAAAGGCACCCACAAAATGTTTCTTTAACAGAAGCAAGCTAGTGCAGTGAGACAAAAGAAGATCACTTTCAGGAGTTCAGTCAGAGTGCATATAAAACCTGACTGGAAAAGTTATAGATATCCTGTATTTTTTAACTCCTATCAGGGAAGAACAGATTTTATGTTTAAGAATATATTCATTTCTGGTAATTATGAAAGGGAAAAAAAGTCCCTTAATCATATTGAATCTGTTTTCCCAAAGAAGATCCCACGTTTCTTCAACAGAAGCAGGCTGAGGAAGGTACAATGGCTCAAACCCACTTCAAAACTCAAATTAGTCCGAAACTTGTAATATGTGGGAAATGCTTGTAAAACTGTCAAAATAAGCTTAACATTTTTGCCTTGGAGTAATTTCTGAAGGATTTATTAATATTTTGTGTGATATCCAATGTTTGCTCACTTTTTTGTTCCACATCATTCTTCACAATACAATTTATTGACTGTTGTGGGTTATTTAGGTGTCATGTTTAGATTGTCACGACTCTGATGCCTAGGACTTTGCAATTTCCATGAGTTCCAAGTTTTAGATCAGTTCCTTTTTTATAATTACAAGTGATTAGTTACTGAAGACATTATTCCTAATACAAATCCGAGTACTAATCCTTCTTTGGAGCTAATCTCATGCTGTGTCATTATTTATTTATTAGATATTGATCATAGGATTTATGAAGCACATGAACACAATAGGAAGAATGTTTCTTTTAAAACAAAGCTGGTTTAGCATAAAGATTACAGACAGATGAAATTCCTGGGAAAATATACTTTTTTTTTTCCTTTTTTCCATGTAGATCATTACTGGATTGAATTGTCATTGCCAGTAAAGAACTATGAAATACAATGAAAAGTCATTATCAAAGCCAAAGAGGGTGGCTATATCCAGTTATGTTTCTCAGAACACAGTGGGTAATAACGATACACATTTCAGAAAACTGAAGAAAGAACAGATAAAACCCCCACACATCTTGAAAATGTCAAATACATGCAAACTTGGAATGTGTTACAGGAAAGTCAAATCATCTTCCCTTAAAGTTTACAGCAGGTTGGCTAAAAAGAGAAAACACAGCCAGTAGCTGAACACAGCACAGAGAAGCTGAGCGTCAGCGCTGGACCACTGCTGATGATTTCCAAGGCTGCATAGCGGAATTTCAAAGGAAGGTGGCAAGAAAAGAACAGCTCATAAGAGATTATGACCAGAAGGTGACAATTTTCTATTTTCATACTAAGCCTTTTACAAGGCATGACTGAACAAAATCAAGAGACTTTCATAGGTAACAGTTGCTTGTACATAATAAAACCCAGCTTCTTTAATCCACTGTATTCTCTCTTTTTACTTATATACTTGCAAATTATATTTAGTATAGGCTTTCTCTTACTGTTGCCACTAAATTACTGAGACTTCCAGATGACTCAAATGTTATTAACAAATTAGGGAATGATTTCAAATATGGAAAGATTTAGCATAGGAAAAAATTGTAATTTTAAAACTATAAAAGCTTAAACAGCTACAGAACAACTTCAAAGACTGAAACAAACCTGTCCTTTTCACAAATGCCTTATTAGTTACCTGTCTTAGGAGAAACTTCAAGTCAAAAAACTATTGGAGAGTGCTAAATTAAAGTCTAAGTGTTCAAAAATAGATATATGTTTATACAGACACAGACAATAGATAATTGTGTATAACTACCCAGACATCAGCATAAATATGTTAACTCATTAGGTGTTGTGACCAGTTTGTGTCGTAGACTTGTACAGCTAAAGTGCTTTTCTATTACCATTTGTATTGTGGTAAAGTCTGTCTTTTGCAGTGAGCAAATAAGCAGGATTTTGCTAATGAACTGTTGAACCCTTTTTAATACAGTTTGTGTTACAGAGAGACAGTTAACCAGCAAAGAAGACGTTTCAGCTTGGTCAGTATTAACAAATTAAAACCCAAACCAGACCAGGATACCAGCAATAAATCCATCCTTTAAGTCCAGTAGGAATGCAATACATTTTTCCCTTAGCATGTTCAAAGACAACATTGGGGTAAAAAAAAATCAGATTCTGAACATTTTGTGGTCGTTTAAAGACATAACTGCATGCCTTATTTTGAAAAAAAGTGCATCAGTAAGAATAAAAAAAAAGATACAGAGAAATCAATATTGATCAGAAAAATATTAAAAAGATATTAATTTCTTGGTAGACATAACAGATGTCTGCAACTCATGCCATTGTGTTTAAGCAAAGTTGATTTCCTTGTCTGTAACACAATATTAAGCTGCAGATTAGTTTTGCACTTTAATTTATATAATCAGCTTCCGAATTTAACCACATCTATTTGGAAGAGATGGAGAAAATACTCCTTTTTGCACTCAGCAGTTCCAAATTTCTCCAAAGCTTATGGTGAAGAATGCCAGCATACTCCTGCCATAGAAGTATGAACCCCAGACTTTGCTGATGAACCTGAAAATTTTCCAAGATATTTGGAGACCACCTACAGAGAATCTATGCTTGACCTTGAGTGGAAAAATCTCAGGGAGGCTACCTCAGCATGTAGTACAAACTTCAGCAACTGAGAATTCTGTCCTTTACAAAAGCTGTGGGAACAAAATTACACACAGAAGCATGAAAAAAGTGTCATGGAAGCAGACAGAATTAAATAGACAGAGAAATAGCAAAGTATTTCGAGGTAAGTTTCATGGCATATAGGCAATTGTGATTATAAGTGCTCACACTAAGATGAATGGGGGATAAATAAGTGGCCCTGTAAACAATTACTGTTTTAGAGGCTAGTAATCATGCTTCTCATATCTGATGGCATTACAAGAAATCTGTTGAGATTAACATAAGGAAATATTATATGTACACACAGCCCAACTCTTTCTTTTTATTCCCAATCAGTTCAGATCCTGGCCCGCCACGGGAAGCCCATGTGGGGTGGTGGCTGCCACTGTTCATGTCATGCAGGTCAGCGACAGCATGAATCTCTCCACGAGCTGGGAGATCACAAGGCTGCTTCTTCCCTCTGTCCCAGTGATCCAAGAGCCATCCCCCTTCACCAAGCTCTGTGGAAACAGGCAGACCCCAGCCCTGTTTCAGGGAGAACAGTCATTTAACCACTCTTTTCTGTAAGCTGCTGGTAGCAGCCCCAGCCTGGCATAGCTCAAAGCTTGTATTGGAAACTATCTATTTGATGTGGCAAATCTCCATGTGATATGGCAAGAGATTTGATAAGCTTTTAAATATTTTTAAAACGCGGAAGAAGAGAGCTAAGAAGACAAAACAAGGCACTCAGGTCTTGCACAGCTCTCCCACCACAAGCACTGAGAAGCTATGGCTGTTACCAGAGTTCATAATGTCAGCAGATCTGTAGAGACAGACTGAAGATCTACTTCTTCCCCTGCAGACTTCATCTGTAGTTGGAGTGGGCCTAATCAATAACCCTGCAAAAGGGACAGAGAATTTAATAGGTTCAAAGACTTTGCTCAAAACTCCTCTTTTTTGTACCAGCATCCCAGCTGAAAGTACAGTGCATGCCTATTTTGGTCCTCATAGTTTTGTAAGTTACAGTAGCCTGAAGCAGTTTTTTCCTCCTCCTCAAATGCAATGAATTCAGCCGCAGGGTTTTGCAGCATTTGATCAATATTTACTTAGCAAGACAATTTTAACAAGAACAAAAATATTCCCTCTCATGCAGTGACTTTTTTTTTTTTTAAACTTGTCAAGATATCTGTGTGGTTCTGAAGCAAGACTTAAAGCCTTTAATGAGGAAAGGGAAGTAACAGAGAATTTGGAATTGATTCATTTTGAAATGTTCACAGTTGTTCAGACTACAGCTCACACAGAATATAGTTCATATTCAAAATACATATTTTCCTTACCAAGCTGTAAAACCATTCACACAGCGTTGAAAATTTATCTCCTGAAATAGCTAGCATATTTAAACTCAACTGCTTCTTTACAAATTGCTTCTGGTAAAAATGTGATGGCAATGGGCTATCAAAATGTCTTTTTTTTTTTTTCCTTTTTTTTTTTTAGATCTCCTGTATGTACATATCTAGTCCTTCAAATGCATTCCTGCTAGATAACACTTGTTAAAAGAATATAACCAATCTGTTGACTATGCTGCATGGCATAGCAGGATTTTTGTGAAGCTTGTTTTACTCTGAGAAAGGAAGCGTGCATGTGATTTGCACAGAGCCTTATGAAAATAATCTCTGATCACAGTGACAGTAGTTTGGAAAGACAAAATAAGCTCCTTGTCAAAAGCAGTTTTTCTTGATGTTTTAAATATTCTTCATGTCAAAAGAGAGTTAATTATAGGCACGTATCTTTTAACACAATGAAATTGAATGATAGTAATTTCTACTAGAAAAATCGTCGAGAAGATGTATATTGTGGTGCTTAGTTATTGAGAAGATTATAAACCTAGAAGAATATTACCTCTAGGTCAACTTTTTCAAATCTTGCAAAATGTTTCTTTCCCTTAGTATAAATCAGACTCAGAAAACTGAAAATACCATTTTCACAGTGTCTAATCTTTTTGAAAGGGTAACTGAAATATTACTGATTCTATCCACCACTGATTTTATCCACTACTGTTATTAGAAGAGCAGTCAAGTTTTTTAAAACCAATTTTGCAATTGAGATGCTATTTGCAAGGCTAAAGTTTCCCTTACTACACTGAGAAATGAAAATGTAAAACCTTATACTGCTTATAAACAATCCCTAGGGAATTCAGAGAGTCTAGAATGACAGAAATAAATTAAAAGGAAATAAGTTTGACCTTGTACATTCCTTCCTTCAACCACTGACCTTGATCTCCCACTTTGCCCTAGGTTTTTTTGTAGATCTGGATACAGACAGGCTCACTGAATCAAAATACCTTGCAATTATTAATTTGTATGATAAATAGCATTTTGGACCTATTATTTAAAAGGATCCACAGTTCGGGGCAAACCACAAGCCTAAACTCCAAACAGCCTCCAACACTTTTTCAGAAGGGTTTCCAGCGGGGTTCCAGAGGAGATACTTGCATCTTACACACATCAGTGCTGTGAACGTTCTGCATGCCCTCTGCTCACCAAGTTACAGGGACAAGAAAGCAGCTCTTTCTGATGCTAGTCCTAGAATAAGATTTTGTTTTATAAAACAAGATATTTCCTAATATTTTAGATGCTTTGAGTCTTCTTGAGATCTGCAGTAGGATATTTATTGCCCAGAAGCTAATTGTGGATTCAGGAAAGTGACTTGAAACATGGCAGAGTTTAGACCAAGAGTTAGTGGTAGACTTTTCAGTGATCTGCTGAAAATTGGTTATTATTTGTTAAAGTCAGTGTGGGATAGAGAATTGGCTCTGAAGTTTCACTGGACCTTCTACAGCTTCAGGCATCAGAGTGTGTAGTTTGGAAAATGCCACAGGATAAACACTGGGGTTGTCCTCAGTGGTACGAGACTAAACTGTGAAGGTTCATCAGTCCGTAGGACTCATCTATTGGAGAAGAGAGTACAAAAAAATGGGTTAATACATTTTTTTAATGTTCCAAAAGCTTTAGAAGATAACAACAACAAAAAATGGATTGAGAACCAGGAGCCCACTAAACCTATGCTTAATGAATAATGCCTCTCTCTTTTACTTCAAATATTTGATCCTCAGTTGCATTACCAGATCAAGATTTAATGCTCACAAAGCCTCCTCAGTTACTATGTTCTGTGAAGTATAAACCTCTTCAGGATGTCAAATTTCTACAGGGGCTATTTTCCCAGAATACAGAGAGACATTTAAAGTACAGCAAGGTACCTAAACTTCTAACAAACTTCTTTTGGGCATCTGGAATCATTCCCTGAAGACCAGTTTGTTTTAAATTCAAGAAGAGTGTTCTGCAGAATGGCAGTGACAGTCTCCACACATACCAAGTTCATGAGGCCATGAAGCACTGAGATGTTATAGGGAAAGTACAGAAAAAACACAAGCACCAAAGACAGAAAGCCTGCATTCCTGCAGGCATGAATGAGAAGAGACTATTGTTTAATTTTTTTTGAGTCCTTAGGAGCTTGTTCTCCCTAGAGATACATTTCTTGAAGAAATTATGGATTTGTTGAATCATGTCCTATGCTCTCAGAGTTCTGATAGGTTTTTGTATCTTATTTGTTTAAAATAAACCGTTCTGCTACACTGCTATAACAAATCTCTTTCAGAATAAGGGGATTTTTATGCAAGGTTTATTGGAACTGAAATGAAGACTTAAAGTCACAACATAACAAATCATTTTCATTCCTAGCATTATGTAATTAGAAAGCACATTTCATTTCAGTTAGTTGCCATCCATCTTTCCCCCCGCTTCTTGCCCAGCGAAAGCTGAGGATGCAATATAATTGGAAACATTAGAAAATAACTGCTTGAAAATAGATTTCTTGAAAAGCTTTTAGTCTGGATTTTTCAAAAACAATGACTGCCACTAAGAGATAAAGTGGGAAAGCATTAGAATATAGTACTTTGTTATCTGATTTTCAGTCAGTGGCTAAAAAGGTAGAAGCCTCTCCTTTTTTTTTTTTTCCCCCCCATTTTTTTTACATGAAACATATTCCCAGGCAAGCCTGTCCCTTAAAGGTCAGGTATTTTTCTGGTTTTGACCACCTTAAATTTTGAAGCAAACACTAAGTCCATGTTACTGTGTCCATCATGTCAGTACTTAATGTTTATTTCCAGCAAGCTGCATTTAACCTTTCATACTAGAAGTTCCCAATCTCTGCTGGTGCCTGCAACACATACTCAAGCAGCCTTGTCCAACCTGCCCATACGTAGTTAACTCTGGTGAACTCAGACTGAAAGAAAGGGGGTGAGGATACATGGGTGTGTGGTGGGAGGAAGGCAGATTATAGTTTGCAATTACAACACACAGTTGAAAGCTGGGAACAACCAGCAATAGGAGATTACACTCTTACTTTGTAAGGTGAATGAAGACGGACAGAAAAGAAAAAAGTGGAGCTATGCTTTGACATAGGGTTTACCTGTAACTTACATCGCAATATCAATACCACAGATATACCTGCAAATCTTTTTCCTATGTCTTTAAAATTTTCAAAGCTTTCCTGTCTATCAGCTCTTCATCAGGAATGTGTACTTAAAAATGTGCTTATATGTCTTATCCACAGGCGGATCATTGCTTGCCTTCAATGAACTACATACAATCTTTTGTAGCTTGTGTTAAAGATGGTGACAATTGTCTCTATTACACCTTCCCATTAAGTTAACAAGTTCTGAATTCAGTGCTAGAAATGCTAGAAAGTATATACTCACATAAACGTATGTATCTAAATACTCATGTACCCAAATATATTTATGTTTTTTATAAATACAATTTATTTTTTTCAGGCATGGAAGAGAATGAAGGTCACATTTTCAGATAATTCAGCCACTGTAGTAAATACTCTGTCATAAGACATGTAAGCATTGCAGTGACATTCAGTTGTACTTTAAATGTCTGTGGTTAAAGATTACTCTGTTAGTATATGAAAATATTACAGTTGTCTTGTAGAAATATGGCTATGATTTCCCCATACCCAATTGGTGCTGGTACTACATATTAAGCTATTCTATTTCTTCCAGTAGAAGAAAATATTTAAATTATTTTTTGCACCTGAGACTTTGAATTTGAAACTTTTGTTCTATACCCTCCCTCTTTTTGCCTTCTCCATCTGCCTGATAAACTGAACCAGATACAAGCATTAGTTGATTAATTCTCATTAAGAAATTACCTGCCCCTCGCAGAGATTCCCAGAACAGAAAGACAATAAAACACAAGAACAAAGCAATGGAAAAAGACTAAAGCTAGAGCTTTCTCTCTCTTTCTGTCTATTGTCAAAATAAGGGAAGACGACAACTATAGTCCCCAGCTTGGGAGAACCCCAGGATGCTAATAAGAATATTCATGATCTGGCTTAATAGAGCCAGAGTAAATAGTATTTTAAATTAAATTGTACTTGCTAGATTGTGGCTTTATCAAGTACAAGACATAGTATTTTTGTAACTCATTAGTTTTCAAAACCATAAACTAAAGACATGGTGAATCAGATCTTTGGTGTTGAAACAGTTCTTAAAGCCAAAGGTTTCAACTAGACATCTTTGCCACACTGAGGTATGAATTATAGAAAAGAGTCACAAGAATATTTATAACACTGTCCAATATGTCTAGCAAAGACAAAATTCTTCCCTAGATTATTTATTTTTAGAAATTATTATTAAATAGAGAAGAAAGAAATTAGCTTTTGGAGGACAGGATTTTCTGTTAAATCGAACAACCTGGGTAGCACATATTAAGTTTTGTAATTATAGAAAATCCACACACAAACCTTGCCCAATGTTTGTCACTGTCTTCACATCTCATTCTATAGTTAGTAATGAATGTTTTCACTAATGTAACATGCTTTAGACAGTTCTCAAGCTCTAACAGATGGTATGTTGATGAGGTCTTTATGCAGTAAATCTGATTGGTTAGTACTTGGGCAGAGTGAAATGTGCTTCGTATGAGTGGTTTAACATTGGACAGCTAAACATTAAGATTTTCTAGGGCTGTCATCAAGAAGTAGCATTCAAAAGACCTTCCCACATCATGTGCTACCAGTGCAACAGTGATAATTCATGAGTAGACAGGTTAAATCTTACTTTCTTGCAGGATTTAATTATCAAGAGTCAGAATAACCCTCATTCCCTAGAGATGCATTTTCTCTCCTGGAGATCCTCAGGGAGCTGGGGGATAGAGGAAGACTTTGCTTCCAAACAGCAGTTTTTACATGGAAAGACAATGCCTGAAAGAGGCAAATTTTAATTTCTGACACCTGAGCAGACCATGCTGGCAGTTCAGTTCACAGTCCAAAGAGAACATCTTGAAGCTAAGCCAAAGCAGCAGGTAGCTATTGCTGTTTCATTTCATAGCACCTGTTTCCAAGCACAAAAGAACTTGTTTACTTTGAATTTGATTATAATGAACTTGATTTTACTTCATTACTAAAGTGTGTTTGGGAAAAAAGTAATTTCAGGTTGGTTTGGCAAACACTACAATTTCTCATCCCTTAAGGGACCAGTAAACTCTATGCTACACAATTCTTTGTCAAACATTCTCTTTGGGAAAGATGTTTCTGTGAGGATGCTAGACCTACTTGGAGGCTGATTGTACAGGCTGGCAGGCTCAGTGGGAGGCAGCAGGAAAGGTCTTGTATTTGCCAGGCATTAAGCAAAGCCACTTTTGTAAACAGGAAACATGGAAAAGGGACAAAAATCAGAGACCTCAGGAACTTATACATACTTTCCTATCAGGACTGTGTTTTCAGGTGCATATAGCTTTGTTAAATTTTACTATATTATTATTATTATTGAGACTTATTTTAAAAAAGGCACAACATTCAGAGAATCAGGCTAGGAAAAACACATGAGTTTGATAATGTCAAATGGATGTAAAATTTTTTCAGCATGTAAAATTGTATCAGTGCAAGTCTCAAAAGCTTCACTTTTTTAGAGCATCTCTCAATAGTTATTCTGGGTCAGCAGGATGATTTTTGCCATCCCAGTGAAATGAGCCATAAACCACTGAAAGTTGCATTTGCATAAACTCCAGAGGGGCTTCTCAAAGCCAAACCTTGCCAATATAGTGTGAGTAGAACATATTCAACATGACAACACAGCAATGAGTAGGGTAAATCCTGTGGCTGACCTGTAAAAGATGAGGCCAAATTCTAGATGTACTGATATCTTTGCGGTCTGACACTTGAATCATTTAACAAAGAGCTCAGATGTAGTGTTTTATATACATCTGATTAAGAGACTGTGATCTTGGGTATTACTTTTTTTTTCCTTTTTCCTTCCAATACTCAGTTGTTAATATTTGTTATATTGTTTGAGGGTACTGGACATGCTGACTTTGTAATATCCTCTAAATTGTGGCCTCATATTGATAGTTTCTTCCAGCAAGAAGAAAAAAAAATCTGAACTTTCTAGTTATTTTGCGATCTTAAAAAGTCCATGATGTTTTCCTGAGTGAGGCATCCAAGGCTAAGGTATATTTGTACTGACGGAGTTCTTTCTGGTTAGAAGTCACACATGGGAAATGATTCCAAATATTAGAAATAATAACTAATAGGTAAGAAGCAAGGTGACAACTCAAATTACTGTTTTAGCAAACAAGTATGAACTCTTGAAGCATTATCTGACTGAAAGATAAGTAAATAATTAGACTCAATGCTGAGAGTGAGACTTCTCCCACACAAAACCTATCTATACTGTTATCTCCCACTATAATAGCATAAAGCAGAACTGTTTGCACAAGTGATAATCTTAGTGCAGACATTGCCACAGGCCAATTTAGCTGGAGATGGAAGTGTTTCTAAACAAAAAATAATAGCTATAACTGCATATTCTGGTCTTTCACTGTGTTCTTGCCAATGTCTTCTATACATTTTCCCTTCCAGTTTCGTTATTGCTTAGAAAGTTACCACATTAGCATCTGGGGAAGACACAAAACTATAATGGAGTCATTGTTCAATAGTTACTTTATTATAATATGTTTACAATTTTACATCATTTAGAGCAAAATAAAAATTTTACTTACAGAATCCTGGTTAAGACAGGGTTAAGAGGCCCCTCAAGAGCTGTCCCAGGGTAGGATGAGCAACAGTAATTATGTTGAGATAGATATCTCTCCGGCCCAGCTATCTTAGTTTGCTGTTTGCTTGTTTTCTAGATACACTTGCAGCAGGCAGTTATGCCCTGCTGGTCACCAACCTCTGTGCAAAAGGACACAGTCCCACTCAGCACCTGCCCCTTCCTGTAAGGAGAAATCCACCCAACACCTTAGACCTGTACTTCTCAGGATGTGGTCACACAGCATCAGGGATACATAGACCATATTTTAGGAATTCCTGCCCAGACCTGTTATTAAAGACCTCCAACAGTGAGGATTTAATAAGCTGCATATGCAACCTAGGCTAGTGCTTAATCTTTAGACAGTTTCTTCTAATGCCTTTCCTTGCTACAATGTAAAGGTCTTCCTCTCAGCCTCCGCACCACAGACACAAAAGAGATGTATCTGAAGCCTTTGTCTCCCAATTACTCAGCCCTTCCTTTTCGCCTGGCCATGATTCTCTAAACCTTCTCTGTGCTCTCTTCTGGACTTGCCTTAGCACTAAAACATAGTGTACCTTGTATGTGGTCTTCCAGTTCATCCATCACAAGCTGATAGATTTTTGCTCTCCCCATCACAGTTATCAGTATGACTTTGTTAGCTCCTGTTTATAATCCATTATTTCACTAAATCTTCTGCAGAGCTGCAGGCAGCCAACCGGTTCCTTGCCTGTGGCCAACCTTCCCTCAGTTTGGACTTCTAATCCCATTCTCTTCACCCAACTGCAAAATAGGGTTTGGTTGTGTGTTTTTTTTTCTTTTTTAGAATGTATTTTTCCTGATTTTACTAAAGTGTTGGCCCCTAAGCCATCCCAGAAAAATTCTGTCTTTTTAGGCTTTAAGTCTTTTCTTTGAGGATGTGGGTGTATGTAGCAGGAAAGCAGCTTCAATCTTCATTTGACTGCCCCAAACACAAAGCCATCTTTGAATGTGGAAATAAATGTTTTATTTCTTCTTTCCTAAATAAGAAAGAGTTATGCTTTGCTTATGTGAAAACTAAAAGCAATACAGCAAAAAATAAATACTATGGTAAGTAAATACTACTATTCAGTCTCTCCTCTACAGCCTTATGAAGTCTTCCTTCACAAGCCTAAGCGTTAGAAAGAAATACCAACTTTTTTTTTTAATTGACTCCCCATCTCTCTTCCTAGCTTTCACTAAACTCCTTACCTTTCAGAAATAATTGGGGCAATTAGTGCGTGAGTTGCAAATATATCCCTGCTGTTTTCTCAAAAGAATCTTGACATTTAACAAGGAAGAAAAAAACCAACTTATTTCACAAACAGATGGAAACAAAGGGGGAAGTGGAAATTTTAGACAAGATGTTCCTTCACACCATATGCAATATTCCTTCCTGTTGCAGATTACTCTTGTCACTAATGCAAAGACTTAGGACAGCTATGCTCTCCTACCATTAACTGTGACCAATTTCAATGGGATTTTGAGCAAACGAGTAACCTCACCACATGTCAAAATCTGTTTCATACAATTTCTTTGGCGATAGTTTTAAGCACCCTGCTGCCCCCCAGTTACAGAAGGCATCTGAACTCTTGTACCACCACCTGGTGTAATGCTGACACAGCTGCCAGAGCCCTTATTGTACGGAATTGAAATAAAGAACTGATTTCACTGGGGAAAAAAAAAAAAACAACCAAGAAAAGGAAAAATCTTTCAGCTTGATCAGTTCAGTGCCACTAGGTGTGAAACCACAGCCAAACTTGTTATTTTGGAGAAAAGAGAGAAAACAATGCTTATTTCAAAGTAGCTCATGAGGTTCAGCTAAACAATATTTGTCAAATGCTTTCACATCCTTAAAGTTGAAAGGTCCTATAGCAATACACCAGTTTGTGACGCTATATGCCATAATATCGAAATAGCTTATACTATATGCTATAGCACATATACAGCATATGCTCTATGTATGCTACCCTGCTTGTACAAGCATCATATAGTCACATGCAAAGAGCACCATGCAAGGTTTCATTGCACAGTTCTAGGCCAAGAAAAGGGACAGGACTGTGGAGAAGAGAAGCTAAGCCCATTTTTTGTCAATGTAGAGCAAAATCTAATAGCCTACACACATTGTGCCCAACTGCAAGAGGTCCCTTTACGAATGCGATTTGTACATGTTATGTCCTTACTTCCTGATATGCCACAGTGAAGGGTTTCTGTCCTGTGTTCATTTTTGTTTTTTGAATTTAAGGCAAAGATTGTCATTAAAAACAAACAATGAAAAAGCTTTCCCTAAAAATAGTATCTCGCCTCCCACCTTCAGGTAATACTTCCCAAAGGCAATGTTTTTCTTAACTCCATGAAGGCAGCATGAGCTGTATTTTATGCTGAATTATGCAGAATTATAAATCAAAAGGATTAAATACTTATTTTTATTTTTGCTTTGGATATAAGAGCCCAAGATATATAAGGTTAAAAACCTTTATTTCCAAAGCAAAGTTTTCTACTTTCACAGGCAGTCACTTGGGGAAGATGACACTCCTGTTCTGACAGTAAATATTTCAATATTTAGACAGAATATAAACATTTTCCCAGAGTAGCCAAGTGGCCATACGTGACAGTAGCAGACTGGTCACTTGGCACTGAAATGTGAAGTGGAGAAAGATTCACTTTCCAGTTCCTACTTCAGTTAGTAAAAATTTATTTGAATCCAGGACTCTCGCTTTTCATATATGTATCATAACACCAGGAATATCACGTGACCCTTAGTTTTCTAAACAACTTTTGCACACCAAAAAGAAGGTTCCTCTCTAAAGGATTTATCTACAGAAAATTACCCATTCTAGATCTCAGTAATATTGTGAAATTCTGTCATGGATAGTTCCTACCACATACCAGCTTACCCACAAGATGTTTGCACTTGCTTTTCCTGGTTGGGAGCTTTAGTCTACTTACGGCAGTTTTCAAGAGTTATAAAACAGTTGAGGAAAGAGGAGCAAATGACATGATCCACGAATAGTTTAGTCTCAGTTTTATTCATCATTTGAAAATCCAGTTCTCCGTTAGCAAACTTTCTTTTAAAGTATAAAAGCCATGAAAAGGGGATACTTCTGAAAGGTTATATCATTAGGGAAGAAAAATTGACAGTAATGAATTAACTCTAAATTGCTGCAGCTTTAAACTATGGAACAGCACTTAAGGTGCACAGCACTGGTAGTTTAATACACTTTCAATACTCTGTTGCAGAAAAGTCAGCTATGTAATTACAACTAGCTCTCAGCATTAGGAAATACATAAGGTTTCACAAAAGGCCTGATTCTCTCTTTTTACCTCTCTGAAACTTTCAAAAATACCAGTAGGATTTGGAGGTCAACAAGAAATTCAAAATAAGTCTCCAAAGGAGAAAATACACAGCCCATAAGAAAACTCCAATAAACTGCATGTCCCTTCCTCTGAAGGCAGCTGTAGCTTTTTAAATTGTTAATGAACACTCTGGTGAAGGAAATAACTACCTATAGATATGATTAAATACAGAACAGAAGGTCAAGCTTGAATCTACCAAATATAATCTAACCTTAATTTTAAAAAAATGACAAATTTCTAATATCTCTGTGGAGGCGTTCAATGAAATATAGTAACATTAAAAAAAATGCTCTTTTGATTAGCTGTGACACAAGGATATTTTAAATTATTTTTGGCTCTTGTTTCAGTCTTTGTGATTTCCAAAAGGTATATATATTCACGGTCATCACAAAAGGAATGATTTATAGTCTAAATTCTTCATTTTCCAGTTCATTACCAAGTCCTCATTTAATTTAGTGCTTTATTTTCCTCTGGCCAAAGCATTATCCTTAGTGTTTCCAATTTTATATAAGTATACCATAATATCCACAGAACATTAGAAAGAAATAATTATGTGCGATCTTTCTGAAAAACAAATCATTACAAATAACCCACAGTTTCCTGATATATGAAAAGAAAAAAGATGGAAATCACACTTGATATCCATTAATCTACTAGAAAAGCCTATCTCTTTCTTTCCAGACAATTAAAATGATATATTTGGGGCTTTAAAGAATACTACATAATTTCAAAAACAGTAGCAGACCATTAACATGAAATTTAAAAAATACTTCAGGATATTTTCCATTTTTTGTTTCTTTGAATTATATTTTAAATAGAAAGAATTATTTGTAGACTAACTGCTAGCTTTCTGAATATATTATCTCTCTGGTAATGTCATTATACCACAGTAAACCATATGACCATATATTTCAAAGACAAGGAACTGGTATCACCTGGGAATATTTGACCTTTGGTTAATTTCTTTAGTGCAGGGACAGCTCTTTGATGATGATGCTATGCCAAGTAATATTAGAAACAAGATTATTAGGAACCATGTTATTCAACTAACTCATCTACTTTAATTGCAACTTTCAATGAATGGCACCACTGTCCTGTCGTGGTTTAAGCCCAGCCAGCAACTAAGCACCACGCAGCTGCTCACTCACTCCCCCCCACCCAGTGGGATGGGGGAGAAAACTGGGAAAAGAAGTGAAACTCATGGGTTGAGATAAGAATGGTTTAACAGAATATAAAAAGAAGACACTAATAATGATAATTATAACACTAATAAAATGACAACAGTAATGATAAAAGGATTGGAATGTACAAATGATGCGCAGTGCAGTTGCTCACCACCCGCTGATCTACACCCAGCTAGTCCCTGAGCGGCAATCCCCCCGCCCCCACTCCCCCCAGTTCCTATACTAGATGTGATGTCCCATGGTATGGAATACCCCGTTGGCCAGTTTGGGTCAGGTGCCCTGGCTGTGTCCTGTGCCAACTTCTTGTGCCCCTCCAGCTTTCTCACTGGCTGGGCAGGAGAAGCTGAAAAATCCTTGACTTGAGACTAAACACTACTTAGCAACAACTGAAAACATCAGCGTTATCAACATTCTTCTCACACTGAATCCAAAACAGAGCACCGTACCAGCTACTAGGAAGACAGTTAACTCTATCCCATGTGAGATTAGGACAGTTTTTCACTTCTGTGACAGTGAAAGGCTCTCTGCTGGTTTTTTGCTTTCATCATTATTCTCTGGCCCTCGTTTCTGATCACTAGATATCAGCTTCTGTTTCCAACCAGCTACTCTAGTACACATAAGAATTGATAGTTCAAGGAACATTCAGTATATTCCCTTTCAGACGCTTTCTGTAGACACTACACTACAGACTGTCTGCAACAGAGCAGTATGATTATACACAAAGTGTGTATTTGACTGGGTTTTTTTTGGGGGGGGGAATATTTAAAAAAAATAGAAGCATTTTCCTGAAGTGAATAAGTAAATATGAATTACCAGCTAGTAGACATGTTTAGCTGGAAGCTCCTAAACTGAATGCATATGATGACAAAAGGGCTGTTTGTTTTTAAAATAAATCTAGTTGAATCATAGAATAATTTAGGTTTGAAGGAATATGAAAGGTTATTAGCCAACCCCCTCTTCAAAGCAGATCAAGTTTCTCAGGGCTTTGTCCTGTCAGGATTTAAATACCTCCAAGTTACACATCTTGATCCTTTGACAGACATCTCTACAGTCTGCAGAAGGCTCATTTGCTCAAGAGCTTTTCACAAAGATAGACACCCCCAACAATTCGTGTCCTGCCTGTGGTATAAACGGAGTAGCTCTATACATTCTGGTACAGCCCTCCTGATGCAGCAGAAAAACCCACCACGTGGCTCCATTCTGAAGCTACTAGTTTTTATGTTTTCTCAGTTACCACCATAGTTATGGCTTATAGGTCTATTTGGTGAAACTCATGGAATTAATCTTTCCATATAATGACAGTTTCTGTAATGCCAAGAAACACAGAAATTGCTATCCTTGTTCATCATCATCAAACTGATATGTGGAGAACCACTTGATATCATACTGGATGTGACGGTTGCTTCTTCACTGCTACCATAGTGCTTAAAAATGCACCTGATAGAGCATTGATAGGTCACTGACCTGAGGTGTTTACACCCTAACCAGGATGAAAAAATGCAAGTAGGGGATTATATGTGAGGGTAGCAACAGATATATGCCTGAATAATAGAGACAAAAGAATTGGTGGGTGAAGGGGGAGAAAAATAAAGACCACTTAAAAACTATTAAAAGAAAACATGAAGATGAGGCACAGTGCATCACTTAGGTGTAGATAAAGGAAGAAATGGGGACACACACAGGTAAGATCAATAGAGCACTGGAAGCAGGGACTACGTGATGAAAGAATAATGTAATCAAGGAAAAATATTCAAAAGAACAAGTGATCAGCCTGAAAGAATAGATACAGAAAGGCATTCTGTTTAGCAATCTGGGAATGGGATTTGATCAAGCACATATATGGAGACTGAAGTAGTTCATGAAAAAGCAATAATGAAATGAAATGTTCTTTTTATTTATTTTTTTTTTTTGTGTTTAGCAGACAGAACGAATTCTATTTTTGTCCTGTTGCGTGGTCAAAGTGACAAAAATCTGCATACAGATGATAGTATGCAGAAGAGTGTACAAGTTTCTTCAAATTTTAGTGAATAAAAAATAGAGCATTTCTGTCAATGGCTAAGAAAGGAGGAAAAAATCTGTAGATATATATCACAACTCTCACCAGTAATATGAACTGTAAGAGGACTGAGATTCCATTTTGCAGGGAAAAAACCCAAGAAAATGTATATAGGTGATGTAAAGAAAAGGATGAGAATCGATCAATTTTGGATATGCTTTTAAAATATGATATAGGAATTTTGACTTGTGGGTTTCAATGCTCATAATCACAATTTTCTTAAGATTCTTGGCAGATGCTGTTTGCTACTAGAAGCAATACACTGGATAAGAATTGCAGATGTGAATCTCACACTATCCCAAGTGTGCTAGAGTGGATTTTTCCTCTAACACACATTATTGCACATCTGAAGTTGGAACTTTCTTTTAACTGGTTTAATTACTCAAGCATGGAAAACATTGTCCATGACAACTTCATGTGTTGAGAATTTATGTGTTCTATCATTTAAGGCCACCAGGACTTATGTTAACTTTCATGATTTCTTTTTAGTCACTAGAACATCATCATTCTCTGCTTGGAGACATAAACAATTGAGTGGCTTTTGTTGGGAAGTGGTGAAAGACAATGTTCTGCTGAACTCAGAAGTCTTCTGCTACTACTGCTGCCCAGAGTCACTAGCTGACATAAGGGACTTCCAGAAGGAAGTCAACTTAATACCACAACTGAGGTATTAAGCTATGTGATGGCAGATGTTTCAAGTGAAGCAAAACTTACTGCACATCTGGAATTAGATCTCTCAATCATGTGGTTATTAAAGTTGTTATAGCAAATACAGCACGCTTGCAAACAGAGATAAAAAGATCCAAGTGTAATACTATCATGAAGGAAAACTCTGACCATTATGCTTATTCTTTGCTTGGCAAGAATAAGACAGATCACAGATATAGATGTCTTATACCATTGAAACCACTGTTCTCAGATGTGTTTTATCCTACAAAATTCAATTTATATGGCCTTTTGCATGCACTTGTTCATAGTTCATATACTCTACAATCCAGTCTGAATGATATTTATTGAATAAATGTATACTTACACAGTTCATATATGACATTATCATTGTAGTCTCAATGTTGTTAAACATTAATCTTATACATATCATAAGTTTATTTTCAACAAAATCTGACTTTGCTAACACCACTAAAGGCATAACATATTGAAATGTTACTTCCTGAAGTGACACACTTGTCAAGCTAAAAGTAACACACCATAAAGTTAATTATTCTTACTCCAATAAACAGAAAAAACACACTAGGAGATGAAAAGGTGCAGCACTACATTCCTATAGGCATACGGCACCATGTTTATTTCTGTCACATCAGTTCTTTTGTCTGTCAGAATACAGCAAAATGCTTAATTAGACCCGTCAATAGCCTAATTATTTTCTTTTTAGCCTTTCATAAATAAAAGGTTTCATGTAAACGTCAGATAGTTCAATGTAATAGACAAGAAATTACAGATTAATATAAATATGTGATATATGTAAATAAGTTCAAATTCTACCACCCTCCCCCCCGTCACTGAATAGAAAATAAATGAAGACACAAATTATTCAGAAAGTAAGGTGCTATTTATCACTTTCTTTATAGGGGTCTATCAACAAAAAAATGTTTTAGGTGCCCACAATATTTTTGAAGTTTTTTCAATTGCCCATCATTCTCTATTGCCTTTTCATGGGCAACCCACTGTTAGATTTTCTTATTTCTTACTTGTCTCCGTTTCTTCAACATCGCCCCCTTCTCTTTAACAAGCTCTTTTCTCTCAAATTCCACTTCTATTACCATTAAAGAAATGGCTGGGAAGATGAGTTTCAGAGAAGCTGTCAGATAATAGCTCCTATGTTTGAAATTTGATCTTTTTAAAAGTCATGTTCAAAATCTGAAATCTGATTTGTGGAGATTGTTTTCAGCTATTTTTTATTTTATTATTCTTGTGGAAAAACAGTAAGTGATGAGAATGTACAATCCTTCCTATAAAGTAGCCACCTGCGTCAAAAAAAACTTGCCAACTTGAGGTTCCCCTTGGAGTCTGGAAAATACACACTCCTGGCTTCTGGTTCCTGCGTCCCTCGAACAATCTTTACCAATGCTGCATCCAAAAATGTGGCTTGAGGCAGTTTTTCTCTGTAGTGCCTTAGGCTTAAACTATAGTATGGATTTTATGAGAATTAATACTTGCACCTGTTTTGACAATCCAGCACTCTAATTCAATTTCTGTCAGGAACCTGCCATTTAAGTTTTAGTCATTTAACAATTAGCAATCACATAAGCTCATACTTCAGTTTCCCCCCATAAACAATGCAGAAAATTACCTACTTTCAGATTAAAGTGCCATCTAGAGCACAAACTGTTATCATTATGACTACTCCTAATCAAGATGGATAAAATAAAATGTTATCCTTTAAACTTTATTGTCTTATCACTTGGCAAATAAGCTGGGCCATGTAGTTAGCAACCTATGTCATACAGAATATCCCAACCTTGACTCTGGGCTTGAACGAAGGAAACACTGACTAATCCTAGAGAGCAGAGAAGAGAGAGAGCAGAGAATTAACAGAAAATATTGGTGTGTTCCTTCTTCTGTTGTCAGAAGTTGGATCTTATTTGCTGCTGGTACAGGCCAGGGGAAATTCCTCTCCCTCCCACTTAAGCAATGGAAATAGAAGTGGAATTATGACTCATTGGGCCTCTCAAAAGAGTAACCCAAGCTGCTGGAGGTACTGCTGGTGTGGGGCAAATTACCCACTTGCTCAGTGCTCTGCCCGAAGACACAATAAAACCTGTAAGCGCCACACCTCAGTTCTACTAGATCTATTTTACTGCCTGTGCTAAGTACCTTTTTTCTTCTTCCCTCCTCCCCCCCCTCTTTTTTTTTTTTTGAGAAGAACTTTCAAATGGAAGGGAAACGAATTGATGTCAGCAGTTCACAGTATATACAAAAATCAATTCCCACTGCATGATTGCATGTGTTATTCTGGCATTGCTTCATGCATTACAAAATTTGCAATAAAAATTGTGAGTAGGTAAATGAAAAATTGATACAGCGCTAATATATATCATAAAGTTTAGGTTCTCTTTTTCAAGATTATTTTTCTGTGAATGCAGTCAGTGATATTTCTCAGCTCATCAGACAAACTGAACATCTGCTCTTTGAAGTGTAAAGACAACTGCAGGGACTGAGGAATATTTTGCTGACAACCTTTCTCTATAATATATCTTGGACATAATGTTTAAACAACACTAAAATATGGCATACTGTGTAGATCACCACTTGGTTTACACAGCATTGTACATTACACAGAGGTGTTAGATTTTAAAAGGCTGACAAAATATAAATAGATGGAACATATTTAGGATGTAAATAGAATTGCTTTACATGCGCAATTTAATTTATATACTTTTCTATCTATCCTGTTAGACTCAGAATTTGCTACTCAGTGTAAAATAGTGTTCACTTAACACTTAGAGCCCAATCCTGCATCTCCTGAAATCAAGTTAAAGTTCCTGGTATCTTCAAAGAGATAAGATCAGTTTGAAATTTAGAACTTGCACAACCAGTTACAGCTGATGAACTAATGTGACAATTCATAATTTTTTTTGCTAGTTCTTCCCCTTTCACAATTTTATGACTGAATTTATTTGTTCTTTTCTTTCTGTTTAATTACATCTAACCACTGGGCTCCCCAAAATGAATAAAAAAATTATCTGAAGCTACTTTCAATTTCTTTCCACCAAAATCTTTATAGGTCTTTTCTTTTTTCCCAAATCCCCTGTCACACATCAAAAGGCAGTAAGTGTCAATAAGTGTCTAAGCCAGTACTATTCACTTCTGTTGCAAACTCCAGAAGTGCCATAAAGTATGTTGTAAATCAAGTATTTAGTTTTCAATGTAAGATATACATCTAAAATTTTTATGGTTCCCATAAATAAGAAACTTTTTTTACAATTCCTTGGAAAGAACTTTATTCCAGTTTTATGCACATAAATGGAGGAGAAAATCAGATGAATTAAGTAGGTCTGAATTTGCAACAGCTGGACTCAGATCTATTCCTAGCACAGGAGGAGAGAAAACCAAACCAAAACAAAAAAACCACCTTGCTAAACGCACACTGAAGATACCTACTGTGAGTATATGTGATTAATTCAATTTGCCTGAATTTTTAAAGTATAATTTATTGTTTAACTAATGTATACTGTTGGCTAAGTATAATAATGCTTATGACAAATCAAAACACACCACAAAAGCCTGGTAACAAATTATCAGTAACTTCACTTTGTTCCAAGTCATCCCCATAGCAGGTTTTAAAGTTGGCAGCATGGGTACCAGGCGAACGATGACTTATATGCATTGGCTGAGTCAGGGAAGAGAAATTTCCACACACAAGGACAGGCACTGCCCTTTCTCTTTTATTGTCAGAAAATTAGTTAAAGTGTCTTCAATATTTTCTAATATTTCTACTTTCTAAAGGAAGAAACAATAGCATTTGCGACATACATCGCAGCACAGTCCCCGTTCTCTAGGGTGTCTGACTTCATTCACTTTTTGTGAGGCAGCATGAAAAACCAAAGACAAAACCCCAAACCTATAAATAATGTCTGTCACAGAGGCCCATTGATTTTTTTCTTCCACACCCAAGGACAGGCATACACACTAGAAAGCTCTGTTACAGGGTTTTAATTATCACTATTATTTTGTGCTCCTTTGGAGTATGGTGGTGTCTTTGGGATTCTTGGACCAAGAGCAGACAGAGAAATCATAACAGAAACATGCAGCAGAGATCATAAAGAAGTATGTGACTTGAAGTTAGTTCATTTTATGCACTAAGAAAACAGAACTTCTTCCTGGATTTTAATCTAGCTTTAATCGTTTTGATTAATTTGGCATTGATGGTTTTTGAAAGTGGATGTTTTTCTCTCTCATGCTATGCTTTTCTTCCATTAAAATAGTCCTTTATAGAACATGATGATTATGATAAGTTCCGTCTTTATGCCTGTATGTCTTGTTTTAGCAGTACATTTGAGGCAATTATTGTCTAAAGTCATAATAATCTAAAAGGACTTTTTCTGTTTCAGGCATCTCAACTAGTTTTATTTTATTTAGTCATTATGTCTCCCATTCCCAGAAAATGGGAGCTCCTATAAAATTGGCAGCTCCAATGCCAATTTTATACAAAGCTTTCTTTTTTCTCTCTCGCTTCTGCTATAACTGAATGTGGTTTTGATGAGAAAGGTATTTCCACTAATACTGCCTATCAGAAAGCTTGATGCACATAATAGAATTACTTGAATTACTATTGCAGGACTTAATAGTTTAAATTTTATATGGCTGAGGACCATTTTCATTGCAGTCTTTCAACTGTTTTTTTTGAAGCAACAACAATACCCCCCCTGTCTAGATTGTACTACAGGACAGCATAAACTCTATTTTTGAAGAATATGTAAATATATAGCTTGGAGGCTTGCCAGCAAATGAAGCATACTATGGTGTTAAAGCTTACTCAGGTCATTTGATAGACACTTATGACTGCAGTGGGTTTTCAAGCAGGATGTGAATGTTTACTTTAGTCTTCAGCTGAACAAGTGTAATATCCCCTCTGCCTTCCTGACTCCATTTCTTTCTGGGCCCTGTGTCCATGCCCTATGCACCTCCTGCCCCCCCCCCCTGTAATTAAAATAATTAGATATATACAACATTTTCTGTCTGTAGGGCTTACATTGTTATTTCTATACTGGGGAGAGTGAGAAGAGTTTATGAACTAAAGAAAGATTGTGCCAGAGGATTAGTTAGTACTTCAGTGGGATATTGGACAAGATATGTCTTAGATAAGAGAGTCCTTGATGATACCGCAAGTACTTTGGGACTGTAAGTATCTCCAATAGCACCAAGAACAATGTCATTGCAAAGATTTAAAGAGTTAATTCTGGGTTTACATGGTTCCAGCTTGTTTGCACAGCTTGTTTAGGTAAGAATCTGTAACTGATGTAGTCTATCTCCACATACAAATTTTTGCAGCTATGAATAGCCCAAGATCTCCTGTTGTAAGATTCCCCCAACACATACACATGCACTCACCCTACTGTTATGGTTCCTATGTATTTGTAGCTTGGTTTTCTTTTATGAGACATATTGGAAATGTGTCTCATTGAAAACAACAAAGTACTTAGTCTTTTACCTATTTTCTCTCTGTCACTTTTCATTAGAGAATCCCTTCATTTAAGGATAAAAGGGAACTGCTTGAAACAGCTGAGTTAGTTTATAGCATTATTATGTTGCTTTTGTCTGTTGCCTGTCTCATCCTAGGTACTGAACACATTCATCTGTAAATCTATGGGCAATTTTGAGGCTTTTGGCTTTCAGAATAACACTGGTGTGTTGCAAATCCACAGAACTTCTACACTGATACACAAGAAGCAAGAGACAATAAAGTGCTCAACAGCAGCTGGAATTTACTGAAAATCCTTTACGTTTTTAGCCCTGTAGGCAATCGCTTGTGGAAGGGTGGACTTCATGTGATTTCCTGATAAACAACAACCTACATCAATGTCTCCGTACTACAACTGAAGTGTTTTCTTTTTACTACAGATGACGCCCTGTGGTTCTCATTATTCTTTTGGCCCTCTTGCCATTTCTAAATGGGACAGCAATGGTAATGTGGAAAGTTTCCTTTACTCAAATCCAAATGGTTAGCCAAGGCTAGAATCAGGGCTTCTTTACTTTTAAAAACCTGCCTCTTATAAATATATTTATTCCCCAAAATGGTTTTATCCAATTTTTTTCCACTGTGAACTCCCTGATAGGATATATGATGAGGTAGTATTTCAGAGAGGTGGAGCTCACTGATACAGTTCTTTAAGGACATGTACTTCACACCAGTTATGTAAGTTGGGGAATATTTTTATCAACAACATTGGTTTAAAAAAAAAAAGTTTCTGCGAATGAAAAAATATTAAAATATTTCCTAATAAAAAATTTGTAAAACCAAAAGAACAAGGAAAAATCATTCGAGAAAGAAAATTTGTTCAATTTAAAATTTTATCAATACAGGAAAACAAATCAAGTTTCATATTTAATTTATTTATTTTAAATTTATGACTCATAGGGATTGTTCCTCTAAATTATTTTAATACTCATAGTAAGACATATACAGGAGGAGAAAAAACCTCTCAGGTCATACTCCTTCTGGTGCAAGTGATCTAAGCTTTTTTGATACTCAAACCTTTTTTTCATGTAAAAACTTTAAAAGAACTTTCCAAAATGAAACTTTTTCATGCTCCTTTCTTTGATTTTTATCTGAAAACTGGCCTTGAAAACTAGCAGTGGGTGTCAGAGTTTTGGTGCAATGGTGCATCTAGAAATTCTGTGATGATAGCATGCAGCTAGGAAAGACGTCCTTTCATAAGAAAATGTAAACCAAGAGTATATTACAATTTTTCAGATGGAAGAATATATCTGAAACCAAGGAAATGTACTCATTGATGCTCAGTATGAATGACATTCTCAAAATCAAGATTAAAATAATATGGCTTTTACATAACATTGACAGTATGAGAGAAAAAGAGAAGCTTCTGACTGAAGCAAACTTGAGAAAGAGGACTACAGAGGCAAATGCCTGTCTTGGCCTTCCAACAAGATGATGGATTCTTCTTTTGCTCAGGTACTGGAGGTGCGAAGTCCTAGTCCCTCAAAAGTCAATGAGGCAAAAACTCTCACTGACTTCAGTGGAAGTAAGATATAATCCAAGGATTTTCTGCCCTGTGACGTCTTAAACGTGTTAATGTATTGGGGCAGAAAACTGCTCCTAAGAAAACCTAGGATAAAAGAATCGATTGAAAATCATATCTGGAGAATGTTCCTGTCTTTCATTTTATCTCCAAAGGTGCTGAATAAAAAACAGAGGAAAAAATTACAAGACAGAGGAGAATTCTCTCTCAATATTCAGCTATGTTGTTTCTTAACATTAACTTTAAACCATGAGGAAGAGAGAAAGAATGTAGCTAAATTGTGCTTTTATAGGCTGAATCAACCCAAATCAAAATGCTTTGTTGAAATCAAGATTTTTTTTGTGCACCAGTGTGACATTAATCTGCCACTAGCTCATATGCCTATGGCCTTGATCTTCATTTAGGGCATGCTGACAAATTGTGGCTTTCTTCCAAAGTATTGGTAGGCTGGAACAGGTATACTTTGGTCAAATATCTTTGCATTTGTGATAAAATAGGCAACAAGCATGAACCAATAACAGCACAACACAAATTAAGTGGTTTGCTGTTCTGTGTCACATGAAACAAAGCATTACATCTCAGAATAAAAGAACACATTTTTCAGTGTTTTTCATAGGGGAAAGAAAACATTAATTAAAAGTTCGGGAAACATTTCAGTGTTTCAGCACCAAGGTTTCTTGAATTTTCTATTTCATTGAATATATGGATGTTTAGATTTTTTGACCAATGAAGGAGTGGAAAAACTTTTAGAATAGGAGTATTTCCAGTGAAATGGAAATGTTTAATTATCTCTTCAACAAAAACATTTTACCCATATTATGATATTCTTCAAGATTTACTTTTTATTCCAATGAAATATCAGTGGATCACACTGAGAAACTTGATTTTTTTTTCCCGTCAGGTAATCCTGGTCAGAAGGGAGGCACAACGCTAACCTCAAAACAAATTAAGAAGTTGATGTGATACTCCTGAAGAGGATTGTTCATATCTGATTAGCTAAAATTGTTTTCAAGAAAGCAGCTTTAGTTATTTACTGTTTATATTTTTTGCAGAGGTCTCCTTCTAATCTGAATATGACACTAATCTCTGATGTGTTTCTCATCTCCTTTGTGATAGACACAACATTGATGGAAGCTATTGCCTTTGAATTTGAAATGAGTTTATTTCTGAAGTTGACTATATTTTGAAGGAACTATACTTCACTGAAATTTTACTACCCTGTAGAAATTTCATCTCCATAAAACAAATATTGGCCTATGTCTTATTGAGCTATCTAAATCCAAAGTACTAAGCCTGAAATACATTTAATTGATTATCCCACAGTTGAAAAGATTTTCAGATTATATATAATGTAAAGTATACACAATCTTTATAATTATATAAATACAATATATAGATTGACATCTACACATATTTGAGTGTGCATATAACTGCAAGTATTAAATAAACATAAAAAGCCCCAAGGGTTCCCTTTCCCAACTACTGTTGGGAATACATGGACCTCAGACAAACAAAAGGTGCCTAGTATTGTAGCTGAGGAAACAGAGTAAATTAGAGTATAGATACAGTGGGAAAGAAAGGGTACTTAGCCATTGTACTTCAAATCAATAACACAGGTAAATATAATTTAAATGAGACCATTATTAAAACACAGCTTACAGCACCAGTATCAGTTCTTAACACTATACATATTCTAAAACACACAAGTGCAGAATTCACTTTCAACAGAACATTATCAAAAAAAGTCTTATGGAACCCTTTACAATGCTTTCAATTTGTTTGTCTATATAAAAAAGAATCAGGACACATTTTCTCTTGCTTTATCTAAGCTTAGTTTTATCCATTATTATTGATGTAAGTCATTAAAAATGCATATAATGAGTACATTAATAATGAATCAATATTTCATCTTCTTATTGCAACAGGCAGTGAAAGACACATTTGCCCTTTTTATTTAATTTCTAATGAATAAAGAATACTACTCCAATATAGAAAGATTAATAAAGGTGTAGAATGATGTCACGTATATGAAATCTATATTTTACTATTTAATCACATAGCATAAACTAAGCTAGTATATGGATGTTCTTGTATTGTATTATACAGATATAACCAGGGTAGCTAAAAAGATTTTAAAAAATCACAGTATTGCTAATTTGGACATAAGCATTAAACACTATGGCTTTTTTTGCTATGGTTTAAAAGCCAGACAATAGCCAGGATTCATCATATTGATTAGGAAGCGTCTTTTCTCTGCTTTTTTATTAACACAATGGTGTTTGGTCAAACAGCACTTGCTTTTGAAGTAAAATACATCAAATTGCTCTATATAGAGGGAGAGAATATATGGCAGTTAGTAAAAGACAGATAAAAAGAAAGTAGGAGAGAGAGTGTAACACAGCAGAGAGAAAGGACATATATCAGGCCAAGCAGAACATAAAAGTAGAAGGAGAACAAGGCAGGGTGAGGGGGACAGTGAGGGAGAAAACACCAACATACAATTTATATTTTGAGGACTACCTCCACAGACCAGAGAACTAGAAATATGCTTTTATATTTAAAAGGCCAGATTAGTCTTGTCATCATTCTAAAAACTCAGAAGGCATAAGTCAAATACTGAGTGGCTAGAGACCTGGCTTGCATATCACCTCTACTCTTTGACTGCCATACTCCAAAAAGATTGTTAAAGAGGGCAAGAAGCAGCTCGCTCTGTGTGTGGCAGATAAAGACTTTGTTACTTTTTGCATAGCACAGAAAAGCAGCAGCCTGTTTTACAAACATGTCATTTGTGAGAGGTAGAGTTGAACTGCATAATAAGCCCATTAAGATCACTGGAATGCTAATTAAAACCTGAAAACCAAACATGCATTCCTTACACCACTGTAGAAATTGATCCAACTGTCAACAGAAAACATTCTTCCTGAAGTATATTTCATGCCTCATTCTGGAATTATATCAGAAATTGCTTCAACTCTTCTCCCACAATATAATCTGACCCTTTGCCAAAGTGCTCAAACAAATCACTCCACCCATCATGTTAGAGGGCATGTAATTATAGGTGTATGGGGTAATCTATTCAGTCTGAATACGCAGCAGCTAGAAAATCTGTCTTGTTGCTATTTTTAAATTAAAACAAGTCTTGAATATGCCTGAAGCTGTATGCAGGCTCTTCACTGGCCTTTCACAAGGAGGGCAACTGTGCTGCCAGTGTGTTTACTCTGTTTAATATAAAAGACTAAGCAGCTTAGGTTGAATTGAACAAGTGAAATCAATATTGCAGACAGATATGGAGGTATTTTTTGTTCTGTTTTTTATGACATATGTGGATATTACAAGTCAAAATATTTTTGTACACACATTCCTCCAGTCAATATGTCTGCAAAGAGTGCCATATCTCATGGCCATCACTAACAGATCTGGCCAAGGACACTTGGGCATGGCCAAATTTATCCAGCAGTTTTGTAAGGATTGTCCTAGGGACATTTTTTTTTTTAAACTGAGAACAGGAATGAGAAGAATCATAAAGCAAATATTAGGTAGTATAAACATTTACCAATTTAAGTTTTTTTGCAGAACAGCATAAATAACCTCTTTAGAAGAGAGCAAAAGAAGGGGAAGAAAAGAGAGAGAGAATAGAGAAAAACATGGAGATGATCCAATAACAGAAATATTTTCAGGACTTCCAGAATGTTTAATAAGAGCGTGTTGCAATTTACACTGAGATATGGAAAATTCAATACGGTTTACACCTCCCAGAATTCTGGAGCTGCCAGCTCAGAAGGAATGGAGCACATAAATAATGTATTTCCTGTTATTCTTGGTCTGCAGCTGATCTCCTACTGAGCACCGAGAAAGAGTTTTAGATCCCTAGGAGACAGCTGGTGCTGTCTAGCATGTTTGACTGATTTTGTGAGCAAAGAATGAATGGCATAAAAGGCAAAATGAGAATCTAAAACTGAAGATGTATTTTCTCCTATAAGAAAACTTGGAAGGTTACAAAGCTGTGCAAGAAAGCACAGTTAAGGATAATCTGTTCTAAAGAATCATATTATTTGAAAATGAAAAGTCTCAAGTAGATTGCATGGAAATCCAAATGTGCAGTTTTCTCTGCACATAAACAGGCTTATGTTTTTGGTAACACATAATACTTCACATTTTGACACAAATGCCAGAAAGCTAAAGATTTAGATCACTTGAGACTGTGGACCTCAAAAGTGGTGCCATTTAGGACCCAGCTGCAATTTTGGAAGACTAAAGTTCAATTGTTTTTGACACAACCTGCAGGGAATAAAGGTTTTCAAGCATTAGGTAGGTTCTCTGCAGCATGTACTAAACTTGTGGGTTCGTCTGCTCATTTCAAAGAGCTAGTCAGACTGGAATTAGTAAACTCCACTCCTGTTCTCCAGCAAGCAGGCCAGCTGGAGGAAAAAATGGTCCTCCAGCTGCTTTCTCATCCCTCTGCAGACCATTTATTCCCCTTCTAGGAGAATTTCTCTCTCTAAGCAAAATAAACATCTAAAGCCAGAAGTATACAGTAGAAAGGTATACATCTGATTTTTCCTAATTGCAAAGACAGGCCACCAACTGACAGTCATGATAGTGTCCAAACCCAAACAACTGGGCTGAATACATGCCTTTTCTCACAGGCTTCCTTAATTTGACCTGGTAAGATGGCTAAAGATCAGTGCTGAATTATGACTCTATCAATTGCCATTCATAAAATGTAAAAGTCAACATGCATACAGATGAACTTCCTGTAAGGAGGTTTAGAAGTGAAGCTCCTTTCTCAAAATAATTCTCTTTCTGAACAGCTCATGACTCCTCCAAGACACCAGGGGAGAAACCTTTTTATCCCTAGCCACAGATGTGGAGTACAGACTAACAAGTCTCTTGGTCCTAACTCTCCTTCTGCAAGGGCAGCAGCATGCTTTGCAAATCATCTGGCACTTTTGGAAAAGGGCTGTTGTGCCAAGAAACTGAACAGAACCTGTGTCAATATTTCATGTATTACAAAAACTTGGAGGGGGTGTCCCTTTACCTTTCCTTTTCTCAGCCTGTTAAGCAGCCTGGCATAGCCTGAGACAAAGATGATAGTGCTGAAGTTTCTTGGGTCTAATAAGTAAACCCCTTTTTTTTACAGGGACTCAGTAAAATGGTAAAGAAATTAACTCATTGCATCCCCTCAACAGGTTTCAAAGATAAACCCACTGTACTTATGCCACTAACAACAGAAGTTCCAGCAAACTCGTACAACCTCTGTGTAACAGCTGATTTGGCAGAAAAACCCATGGAACATGTCCCAGCTTAAAAAGTAATTTCAAGAACTCAAGAAAATAAGACAGAAAACTGCTGCTTCTATTCAGCCCTGAATAGAGCTAAAATGTATAAATCGTGGTTCATGAAAGAAATACGGGGAGGAGAATTTCACTGCACCACAGATGATGAATCCTGGGCAGATAACCTTCAAAAGATGCACACATTGCTATCACAGTGAGAAAATTCCAATGGAAAGCAATTTCACACTCCTTATAGGCCACTGTAATCAGCCAGTAAATGAATTAACATAGCCCAGAGAACGAGGTACTATCAAACAGGGTCTTGATCCAGTGAAGCACTTAATCTTATGCTTAATATTAAGCACCTGATCTGTTCCATTAAGTTACGTATATGTGCAAATCAAACTTGGCCTAGCACTGAAAATAACCAAAATAATTTCTAGACAGTTATCTATTTATTGCATTCAGTATTTTGTTCTATTAACAAGTTGCCCATGACAACACTTATTTTTCAAACTATCCTAAATTATTTAACGTTATACTTGCATATTTCTGTCACTAGTGCTTGGGCTGAACCCCATTCACAGTTCATGAAGGTCAAAGTTGTTATGAAAATGTTGATCCATCATATACTATTTACAAATAATGAGGCATACCTTCTTTTCAATGACAAGTAGAGTATAGCTTTTAAAATAAAGTTTTTGTTTTGCATACATTAACAAGTTCAAAATTCTCTAATATGTATATGACATTTTCTTTTTCTGGAAAAAAAAAATTCCCTTAGTCATATACATATTTATGAAAAATGGCATAAATGCAGTCAAAGCATAATAGTTTTCTTTTATCTGGGCAGCTAGTCAGATGTACTTTTTTTTTTCAATAATATTCACAATGCTGTGTATATGCTATTGGTTAATGTACCAAAAATGAAACAGATTTCAGAGACAAATTATGAAAAGAAATGCTCTTTAATCAGCAAGACAGTCCCCAAACAACAGAACAACAAAGAGATATTGACAACTGAGCAGGAAAGAAAACTTAGAAACCTGAGAACAAACTTTACATTTTCAATATAGCTCGATAATATGCCAGAAGTTTGAAATATGGATAGGAAGAAAAATAAGATTAAGACAGTCCCAGGACTGGCTTGAGAATCATTGAGCTTTAATCAATAACTTGTAGTATCTGCAGAAGTAAGACAAATAACTTTCAGATAAAATAGTGTTATAGCACAGAGAGGTCAACTCTATAGAGTTAGTTTAGGCCATTTTGATTCAATCTAAGGTGATTCAAGTCTTCTGAACAATTTAAGTTTGCTGCTCCAAGGGCCAGGGCCTCAACCAGGGCAAAGATAAAATGAGAGCAGAAGTGACAGAGGGGAAGGGAAGACAGTCCCAGAAAAGCAGGACTGTGGCAGGGTGGGAAGGGGTGAGTGTTCTTGACACTGATGCACCTGGACAAGAATACCACTTACCACTAATACAGACGATTCAGTATTACATTGCTACATACAATTCTGGCAGGATCCCTACAGGGAATGAATTACACCTGCAAAATAATGCTATCAAAATGTCACCATTTGCTTTCAAATGTATATGTGGACTTGTTACTTCTAATAACACAATTTCATATTTAGATGTATGTATTCAGTGTATGTACTAAAATGGTGAATAATATCAACATATATTTTTGCCATTTATTTCCTATTACTTCATAATCCCCTTTCCAAAACTGGCATTTTAAAGGATCCACAACTAAACAAGGTTGCAGGTTGCTGTTCCCTTCTAAATTGAGGTTCGGAGCTTACACACATTGTGAATTAACTAAAACATTGATCTCCATTACCTTACCAGAAAAAAAATGCCAAAAAAGATGTCTTCAATATAGAGGGAAAGCCAAATCAGGTACAGCTATTGTAATCAGTTTCCATTTGCAGTGGGATTTCCAAGCATTATTTAAGTGACTACAGCGCACATCAATCTCAAGGATAAGAACTAAGGGTCTCTCAGCAGAGTACTCGGGGAAGTATTTCTCTTCATGCTTGCCAAGTTTGTTAAATGTGGACCTACAGGTAAATTCTAATGGTGTTATCATTTCTCACTTCTCCCCAGTCTCACACTCCCATAAAAGCAGTAAGAAAAAAAAAATCTTTTGGATTAATCAGAATTGTATCAAACTGAATATAGCCATTCCCTTACAGGTTTGCTTTGCATATACCTGATCTAACTGAAAAGAGTTTTGGGCACAAAACCCCCTCTTTTGTGGTTTAAGCCCAGCCAGCAATTAGGCACTGCACAACTGCTCGTTCACATTCCCCCCTCAGGGGGATGGGGAGGAGAATCAGAAAAAAAAGTAAAACTTATGTTAAGAATGATTAAATAACCAAAGTAAAATAAAATGTAATACTAACAATAATAATACTAAAATATAATAATAATAATGGTGATGCTGAAAAGGAATAAAATAAAATAAAATAAACCCCAAGAAAAGACAAGTGATGCACAATGCAATTGCTCACCACCTGCTGACCGATGCCCAAGCAGCGATCCACCCCTCCCAGCCTACTGCCCCCAGTTTATATACTGAGCATGACGCTCTATGGTACGAAATATCACTGTGGCTGGTTCAAGTCAGCTCTCCTGCCCATGCTCCCTCCCAGGTTCTGGTACACCTGCTTGCTGGCAGAGCATGGGAAACTGAAAAGTCCTTAACTTAGGATAAGTGCTACTTAGCAACAACAAAAACATCGGTGTGTTATAAACATAATTCTCACACTAAATCCCAAACACACTACCAGCTAGCTACTAAGCAGACAATTAACTCTATCCCAGCCAAAACCAGGACACCCCTCATCTTTTCATGAATTTTGTGTTAGTTCCTCTCTTCAAGTGACTCAACTTTAAAGCTGTTTAGAACTATGAATATTAGAAAAGATGTATAATTTTTAAAAAATAAGTGTGGTAGAGAGATGACGTTCCATTGTGTCCTTCAGGAAAGTTTCATTACAGACTGTACTAAACTCTAAAGTTATCAAAAATCTCTCAAACTTTTATTTTTTTTTGCAACAGACAATAGCACGTTGCTGTATCCACACGCTTGTGTCACTGCTTTAAAAATTAAGACATATTTGCATGCTAAGATGAGGATTGTTTCTGCCTCCTCTGACATAAACCTACAGTCCACTTCACTTTTAACAAGTAAATGATGAAATAATTTTTCATTGCTAGCAATACTGCGACTTCATTCCTCCAGCTTGTTACATCTCAGTGCTACTGTTTGCAGATGGAGTGACTGACAATGTTCACCATCTATTTAAGCAGCAAATTATCTGCTCCATTTTTATAGTTTGACTGTTAGAATTTTTTCCTTTGCCTAATTCAGCACCATTTCCATGCTCCACAGAGACTCAGAAAAGGGAACCTATATCTGAATACTCTGAAGATTTCTAGATTTTTAAGAATTCATCCTTAAAATGCATTGGGCTGACCTTCACGACCCATCATTTTGGCAACCAAGGTCAAGTGGAGACATTTAGTTGCTTTCTCCAAAACCAGAATACTTTGGCAGCTCAGTCCAGACAACAAATAATCAAGGAATTAGCATTATATTGCCCACAAATAAAATTGTATTTATTGTACTGCACACTTATAAACCTTATCTAAAAAAATCCATATGGAAGAAGGATTTACAGGAGAAAAGAAAAATCTCAATCTACAGCAAAACAAACTAGAATGCTCATCACCTAATAATTTAAAACATATTTTACTGCAAATGAATGTTTATATAGGACAGTAGCACACGTGCACTGGTACTGAACATGAGAAATGCCCACTTTCAAGTGTTGATACAAAAAGACCCCCTTCACCCCAAGTCTAGACCATTATCCATTTAAACTGAATCCCTGTAGCTGACAACAGAATGCACTTACCTGAGTCTATAGGAGCATACATAGGCTAACTTTTGCTATTTTCTTCAGAAAAATCAGAACTATATGCAACAGGGGCAGCCTTTTCAGTCTAAGTCAAAATCAAATTCAGGAAAATCATGGGTAGGGTAATCTCTCTTGCTCTTTCCTCACCATTTTGTGAATAACCATTAAAGATATGCCACCAGTATCTACAATATTGTTGTTATTCAAGGATAAAGTGACACTTCAAGGAAAGAGGTAAAAATCCTTAAAGACATCAGAGTCCGGATGTTCATCCCAATAGTTAGATCCAGGTTTTGTCAATATTGCACTACTGTTGGATGCTGTCATCCATTTTCACTTGGCCAGACACAAAAATGTCCTTCAGTTACAAAACCTTATGTATTTTTCTGAACATCTGCTGAGGGCAGTTTTTTTTTTAGAGGACATACACAAATGGCCATGGTACAAACCATGACCATTGGCTAACTGATAATAAGAATGAATATAGCCAAATTGCTAATTAGTATCTGCAGACTGGTTTTACCTTTAATCCAACTTCTGGTTTAAATATATTTAAACCTTAGATCTATTCCTGACAGAATGATTTTAATTTGGAGGCTGACCATTGCAGAGACTTTATCTCTTCTCATGAACTTTAACCTCTTGTGACAAAATTGAGCACATCTGCTGACAGAATGGTTTCTGTGAAGGATGCTTAAGATGAACAAACAGATGGGGTTTTACTGGGATGACCTGATTACAGAAGGATGCAGAGAAATTTCTTGGCTAGGATTTTAAAACATACCAAGTACTGAGTATGCCTAATCTCCTGGTATTTTACCTATGCATAATGGAAGCTGAGCTGGGCCAGTGATGAGCTGTCTTGAAAAAATTCCATCTGAAATGATCAAGTCTTTAAGAAGAAAACAAATCAGTAATAAAATTCTCAGTCAAAAGGTCAGATAAGTGGAGCAATTACAATCACAGCAAGAGGTCTACAGACTGTTAAGCAACAGTCGAAACATGAAAGAGAAATCTAAAGATTCAGAGAGGAACCTGTGGGACCTCCTTTACCACTGATTTTTGCTGCTAAGACAATGAGATCAGAGCAGCAGCTTCAGAAAAAACTGTTATACCCAGTAATCATGGAAACCCAGGAAAAAGAAAAGGGATAAGCAAGAAACCATTTGCTGAACTCAGCTCTGAACTTGTCTCTGAACATGAAGAGGCAGAGAAATCTATAGCTCAGAACAGCCAGCCAAAGGAGTGAGATTGAAGGGCAGGTGAGGAGGGGCTTGAAAGAATTTTAGGATTTTAGCTGACCTTACACTCTTAACACCGAAGAGAGATAGTTGCCACAATGTTTTCACGCTGAATTGCCTTGCAGAAACAGAAGAGGGATGAAAAAGAAATGAAGAAGCAGAACAAATGTTCAGCTAGTTACTGACTGATGTCTTTTCTCTTTTCCTTTCTACCATGTCAGTTTCTTCTTCACAGTTGAATGAAATCTAGCCACAAATTCTAGAAATCATTCACACGGCACCAAGAGGCCACACTTGACTATATTGCTATGTTGACCATATGATATGAGATTAATAGTTTGTAAAAAGTGTTGTTTTCCAAGTTTTGAAAACCAGACAGAAAAACTCTTGATCCATAGGATCATGCATTAAAAAAACAAAACAAAAAACAACCAACAAACAAGCAAGGAGCAAAATTACATACAAAATTAAAATACAATATTAAAACCACAGAAACCCACTGTTAGTAAAAGGCACAATAAATTCTAAGGTGATTACTAGCTTCTACCAATTAATAAGATGCCCCCAAAAGGAAGGGAAAATAATTTTCTACAGCGATACTGGAAATTTTGGAACATGCTAAAAAACAGCAGTGGAAGCCATGGAAAGGACCCAGTATTGCCCTGTAAACTCACCAGTTTAGAAATAAAGGTAAGCTTCCAATTGGAACATTCTTATTTGTTATAATAAAACATGTTTCATCTGAAACTTTACTGTCAAGGTCTTGTTTTTTTGTTTTTAACTAAAACTCAAGAAACTTATTGGACAAACATACACAACCTGCCTGGACCACTTTATGAAAACTCAGCTGTAGAGGGAAATTAGAGCAAGGCAGAAGTGCAACTGCTCAAAAACAGTGGGGAGAGACATAAAAAAAGATGTGCTTATTTCTTATTCAGCATTCTCAGCATTAAACTTCCTCATAAAAAATCTCCCCGTCTATGAATGCAAAAGGAACACAACTGACATACAGTCTGGAGAAAGTACCCTTAAAACAATATGTTGAATCACTGTCTATAATATATATCCTTCACTGAATCAGCACAGAAAAAAGGTTATCTGAGCAATTTGAGAATTAATTCCAGAAGATTAAACAAAGTTGTTTCTGTACAAAAGTGTAAGCAAAATTTTGAATGGATCTACATTCTTGTGTCATTGCTTCCCAGGGATTGTCAGGCTACTTTCTAAACTAGGCTGAACTTTTTCATTCTTTTGCTAAAAAACTGAAAAAAAGGGGAAAAAGAAAAAAAGAAAAAAGTATATGTAGTTTGATATTTACCCTCGCTGTCAAGTTCTGATAGTACTTGTCATAGCTAGTGTATTTAGCAAGCCAGATATTTCAATAATATATTTCAAGACATTAAAATTTATTATTTTTCATGTTAAACTTAAGGGGGATTACTTTTGGTTTTTTCCTTCTAGGTTTTTTTTTTCCTTAATGGTTTAGCATCATTTTGTGTGTGTGTGTATATATATATATGTATTGTTTTTAATGAGAGTGATTTCCTTTCTTTTCTATGAAAAAAAAATCAAAATAATTAGCTGATTCTACAAGATGGTTGCTGAAAAGTAAAGATGCTAAGACTCATAATAAAATCATGAAATTCTAAAGTAAAATTACTACTCAATAAATACTTACGTGAATATGTGTTTGAAAGGAGTAAATAAAGTTTTCTCAGATGAATAAGATTTTCAAGTTATATTATTTTTGATCTCCGATTTATCCTTCTGGAAAGTTTTCATAATTTCATTGAAAATTATATCCTTTGATAAAATGCTTCAAAAGCTTATAGCAACATTTGCACGTTCTATTTAATTCTCTTATTTCTTCATAGCAATTTCTGTTGAGGTAAATTACATTTCTACTGAACCTCACAGGCTTAAACTTTAAAATCTTTAAGCTTTTTCAATAATGGTATACTTAGAATGACATACATGAGAAAATATTAAAACATGGTGCCTTAAGAAATTTCATTCCATATGAAGAAACAGTAAGACAATGTGGATTTGTTTTTGCTTTGCTCCTGAACAGCATTTATTTAAGTATTTAACACTATGTTGCAAAACGAAAATGAGATTGAAAGCCCTACTGTTACAGAAATTGCCATTAAATTTTCCATTTTCTTCACTGAGAAAGTCTTATTAAACAAAAATACATGGCATGTAAGGCAGTTATCTTTATTTCCTCTCTTGCTTGAATATGACTATCCAAAGCTAAAAACCCAGTCCCATTGTGCACTGAACATAAATGCTTATCAACAAGCCTGGAATACAAAACGTATCTATTGATAGAAAATGTCCACAGAATCTCAAATACCACTGTACGTTACTAACTAAAATGCACTGAGATAGAGTCTAAGGATCTTGATTATGAAAACGAACCTTATTTTGCTGGTTGTTGCACAAGGAACAAAAAAGCTTAACAGATTAATCCAGAAGCTTGACAAACATTGACTTTTTAAGTGAATGTTCACATTGTGGTGGTCTCCTAAGCATCCTACTTGCAGCTTTATCATAAGGCAACGTCAGAGGCAGTGTGATAACAGTAAAGCAGAACTCTATTTTGGGAAACAATCTACCATGAAATCCAGTTGCTAATACATTTATTTTTGTGCTGCTCTAAGTTATATCAAAGAGCATTTTTCCAATGTGAGCGCATAGCATAAGAACTGGGAAGAATATACTTAGCTTTGAATCACCTTTCCTTGCCCCTTGTTGCACCAAGTGCAGGCAAGCTGTTAATTTGAACCCAAAGCCCTTTGGACAGTCTTAGCTCAACAAACAGATATGATATATGGCTACTCACACTCCTCCTCATCTGTTGCTATGGCACTTTGCCTGCTCACAAGGTGATTGGATGATTTTGCAATGAAAGTCTGCACCAAGGATCAAAAGCTCTCCTGTGGCACAGTGCTGCCTCTGCCATCTGTTTTGCATGACATTTGACAGGTCCAGGGAAGAATGGATGAGAAGGCAATACCATGTCATGCTTTTACCTATTTTTCCTCACTAGCTGACATTTTGTCCCACCTTTCTTCCCACCTGCTACTTGGAAAAATGTGGAGAAAAAACAAACTTCGAAACAGAAAAGAAAAAACAATCAGCCTCCTTCAAGTTAGACTTCAGTCTGTAACTGGAGAAACTCATAGTAGTCACTAAACAGAGACTAATAGACATCATCATACATGTAACAGCTGCAAGCATTCTTTAGGAAGCAATAAAAAAACCCTATCAAAAGTCTTAAGAGTTCCCAACAATATACAGTGAGCTGTACACTGGTACCCTGTTGCTGACACATGCTAAATAATGTTAAACAGTCATGCAGAAAAAAATAATCATTTAGAACAGAAAGCAATATGACATCTTTCTGAAAGAAAAGTATTGGGGAAAAAGTGGAAAAGATTCAGCAGCAGCTTCTTATAAGCAGATTTTCTGGGAGACAAGGTTACAACATTCTTTAAAAGAATTTTTAAAAGGAGTAAATGAACGGCGGCAGATTAAATGAAGTTAAATAAGAATTTACTGAGAGTGTGTCAGTCAACTCTAACTTCAGGCATGTGAGCAGTTGTAAAATGTTTGCTTCTTATCCATTACTGTAAAAAGGTAGGAGGAAGGAAGACGCTAACCTTCATTAAATGATGGACACTGGGTGGACTAATTTGCAGTAAGTTTCGCAGCATTCTAGTTTCTGTTTCTTAATGGGTGTGACGAAGATCCACAGATTTCTTTCCCTGTCTCACAGCTTTTTTAAGATAGTTCTTCTGCTATATTAAAGACAAAATAAGTACGGGCATCTCAATAATATCTCATTTGCCTTTATATAAGAACATTACAAAGACATCCAATGCAATTTTGAAGGCCTTCAGTAACAACCACTGAGTATACTCTAAACCACAGCCCCAGTGAAATTTTCCTATTTATCATCCCTGATCCTTTCAGACTCTCAAATGTTCTCACTGTAGGGACTGAAATGAAGAAAAAAATATTCTTCTCACCACAGGCAGTCACATCTTTCCACCTCCCTACATGGGACAGTTCTTATGTTACCAAAGGATACACCTGCAAATCAGAGTATAGAGGCATTTCTTGGGTTGAGATGAACTGTTATTGCAATGCAGCAGCTCCCAGCAATGTTCAAGAGAACAGCTATTATGATGAAGCTAATATAGCTAGCCCTCCAAAGAACAGCCTCATTTCTAAATTATTTACACGTTAATTTTTTCTCCCCGTGCTGTTATGCATTTGAATTGTTTTGCTCTCATTTACACAGTACACGTTATGGCTGAGACTTTCAAAGCCACGAATCCCTTAGGCGGCTTTGAAGATCTAAACCTAATATTTTAGTTTATGCTCATTTATAGTGGATTTGCAAAGGAAGACGCTCTTTCATTCCAGCAGGCAGCTTATGCAAATTAGTTTTCGTTATCAGATGCCCATCCTTCAGTATCGTCATTAATTAGCAGACTGGATACTGTGAAAAATGTCTTTAGTTGGTAATTATAATGGGCAAAAATGAAGACAGGTTTTCTTTTCGATAAGACGTTGCAGAACTTACATAATCAATACATTTACTGCAAAATATTTCTGGTGGTACAATTACTTATATTAATATGATAATGAATATAAACAAGAGATTTTATTAGTATTTTGCATGAAAAAGCTGTAGTACATTTCATGTTAAATCAATGCCACAAAACGTTTGGTAATTGTATTGAGAAATAGAAGCAATGACCCACGCTGTGAAAAGAGTAGTTACATGTTGTTTCTGAGCATTACAACATCAAAATCATAGGACTTCTTTAAAGGAAAGATCCCATTCTTGTTTTTTAAGTAAGTCCATGAACAAATGAATGAGAAATCAGCTTGCAGTAAAAGTACAGCTGCTCAACACCAGCTAAAAGGCCTCCTTAGTTTGGGATTGTTGTGGGCAAAAATTTGTTTTCAAAATCAAATCTAGCAACATCTCCTTGACCTATTCTCCAAAAACCACTGTTGGAAACCTCTGTCCAATCCACTCACTCCCGCTTCCAAAACAGCACTTTACAGTCTCCTCCAAGCGCCTTATCCACCTTTTAATTCTTCTATTATTCACCACCGTAAATAAATTGTACTCTCCTATACTTTAACATTATATCAGATATGATACTATACAAAAAATGGCTAAATCAGGTCTCCTGAATTGCTACCATATAAAAAAACCTAATTACCCTATTATTGCTCTAAAGGAATCATTAAAAGCGAACATTAAATTAGTCTGACATAATCTATATTGAGATCAAATGTATCTTTTTTTTTTTTCTCTCTTTTACTTTAGGTTTAGCCACCATGTCCATCAAAATATAACTTTTTGTAGTACTGAAGTCATACTAAGGTGATGGAGCATTCTCATTCAACTCTTTTGTTTTCATATTGGGCCCATGTTTCTTTTTTGAAGTCATTAAAGTGGCATTGACAGATCCATTAAAGATTACGCCTTGTAGATTTATGATTTCACATGCCATTATTTTGCAGCAGAGATTATCCAGGCCTCCTGATTTCAGTACACATACAGAATATAAGGTAAATTTTGATCCCACTTTGGATAGAAAAAGTTCTATTATCATTCCAATGTGTTCTCTACTACTAGACTCAAATACATGATCAGCATTCTTATCAAATACTGACTGAAGTATTTATGTAATATTTGGAACATACCTCAATTCTCCTTAATCTCTAACACAGCTTCAGTATATCCATTCTGTTTTATTTCTGCTGAGTAACCTGTGTTTTCCCCAAATACTTTCACTTACTTCTTGACATTTGGTTAAGTAACAAAAATGGCTATTAATCACATAGCGCACAACTCCCACAATACAAAGAATAGAGCTGCAGAGAATATTTTAAACAGGTAAAAAGCTTAATCTTGGAACTTTAATTGCCATACAATAGACTGGCTGATTCCAGCAAGGAAAGTTGTATTTCTTTGCTTTGTCACAGTGTTCATTTAAGTATAGAAGAAAGGAAAACCTCCTTATGGGCTGCAGCTGATGCAAGTTTCAGGTCAGATTAGCAACCTTTCTGTGCTTATGCAGTATGAACTGATATCTGTTGGTTGTTACCTGCTAGCTGGGATCTGAAGGATAAACCAGTCCTTAAAAAAGGCAAGCTGCAAAGCAGCCTGCAGAAGTGCACATTCAGTGCCGTATCCCCGCTGCTGCCTTACTCTTCCTGTTGGCCTAGGGAGACGATGGGCCCTTCATCTTTTCGAAACAATTACTTCTTCTATATCTACTCCAATCTACGGTGTGTCTCAGAGAGAATTGTTTCTGAAGTTTTCTGTTTCTACTGCTGACATGCATCATTTAAGCTTGTACCAGTTAGTGACACTCTCTATCCTTCCTTCTTTCTTTGAAGCTTCAAATCTTGCTACTTCAGCTCTGAAATGTTCTCACTTCATACTTTTCAGTAGTCAAGGTTTTCCTGTAGTTGATTTTCACTGATAATCCAGAGTATGCATGATATTTTAACTGAGAAGTTTCATCTTGGATACCCCAAAGAGAAAGTCAGAAGCTATCCCAGAATAAAGGATTGGTATGAAAGTGAAAAGGAGATTTGGTATATCATGAAACTTTCAATAGTTCAAGAGATAAAATGAAAAAAAGAAGATTGGGAAATAACTGACTTCAGAAATAAATGTTGACACTAATGCCTATGGAAAATATTAACCTAAGAAATCAGACAGTGTTAAGTCTTTTGGGGTAATTGGACCCTGTGTTTGCATACTGTAAATCTAAACTTGACCCTAATCCCAAGAAAATACAACACAGTTAAAGAAGTATGCCAAGCTGGTGATACAGATTTAGTTGCTTATATCCACTATAAGTGTACACAATCTTGTAAAGTAGGAATCACTACCACTTCCACACAAGGTCTCAACATTTATGAAAATGGAAGGGAACCGTTCTTTTGTTAGAGAGCTCTTAACAGGTGAATACCAAATTCAGTAGCAATATAATAACATAAATAAGTATTGTATTAAACCATTTAGTAAAGATAAAAACAAGAAAGGCGGTGCTTAAGAGAAAAAAAAGCAGAATGAGCAGCAGCAAAATAATTAGGTCATATAAATATCTTAACAGTTTCACTCTGTTAAATTATCTCTGCTAAATCAGACAGTATATCCTTACAGTATTGCATTATCCCTGACAGACGAATGTAAGAAGACACATGAAAACTAAGCCTAACTCTAAATGACAGTACAAAATCGATAATATAGTCAATACAGCTTCAGGGTACATGAAATTATCTATTAGTTAAACGTGAATCCACATATGGAAGTGTGTCAGGGAGACAGGGAGAAAATGAGCATGAATAGTTTCATGCTGATATACATGCCTGCATAAAGCAGACAAATTGAGAATTAAGCTGAATTCCAAACAACCAAGAAGATGAAACACCACAGAGAAACAATTTACATATGCCAACGTCAGCTAACACATACATGAGCAATTTGAAATAACTGTGAAAAGACACACCATTACCATTTCAGTTTCCTGAGGCAAGTAATGTGATTTAGAAATGCTTAAACTTTTTCCATTAATCTTACTGCAGAAAAGGAGAAAAAACAAACACACTATTTTATAGTGTTTTGTAGTTATAGTTAAACTCAGAGAGATTACAACATTCACTTGCTTATGCGTTGTCCCTACACTTCTGAATCACCACTATCATTTTTGTACCAAGACTCAAATTTTCCCTTTCCTCTCCCTACTGACCACTCTACTGACAGTAAAGTTCTTCCACCTCTTTAGCCACATGAACTGAGTCATATAACACTTCTTTACAGACTTCCCTGATGTGGCAGTGACTGTAAAAAACAAACCACATGCATGAATAGGTGTGGATGCGCCTCCAGCTGAACCGCCTCAGTCCCTGAGGAGGTGAGCCTCCAACTCTCATCATTCACAGCCATTTGGCCATGCCCCTCTTTTTCAAAGAAAAGGCAACAGGCCAGCTGGAAGGCTTTCAGGGTTGGGATCTAGCCTACTGGCTGGCAATGGGACACACACGTGTAGGTTATATTTTGGATGGAGGCATTCTTCAACCCTCCCATTGGAACAGCAATACATTAACATATTCCAGATTTGTTGGAGCCAAGAGCAGGAGCATGGCTCTCTGTACATTAGCAATTGAACCTTCAACCGGGAGAGCAAAATCCAGAGTTCTGGTCAGTGAGCCAAGTCTAATTCTGTGTTTTACATTAAACTGCCACTGGGTCCTCTTATTCTGAAAAATTACACTGAAAGTCATATTCAAATGTCTGCATGGACTTTATATTTGCTGCAAAAGCCTACTAAATGGTCGTGCTCATGGCTATGGCTGTATCTCAGTTTTCAAGTGATGACATTTACAGAAATTGATAAACAATCACAAGAGGCACCTACTACCCATCTCAGTTTTTCCTGTGGGTAACAACAGTGCAGTAAGTCTTAATTCACTCTTTTTTTTTTTGTTTTAGTTTCCATTACTAACACAGAGCATTCTAATTTACTACACCAGAGCTGAAATATCTGTTTGCAGGTGCCACAAACACTGCAGTGAAATCCAGATAGAGAGTTCAAGGTCTAAGGAGGCTGCTATTCACAATGCTTCAGGCAGCAAGTAGAGGAGGTAGATCAGCACATTACAGACCTTTTAGTGCTAAACAAAATACAACAACAGAAACTATACTTCAGAGAATAAATGTGAACTATCAGGGATGATGGGCTGGATGAAGCAACAGCCTTTCTTTCCATCTATGAATTTGGTGAGAGCCACAATGAGGAATAAAAAGAAGCTAGAGGCAATGCTTAAGTACTATGTGGCTCATTCATAAAACTAGATTCCTGTGATAGACATGTTAAGAGATGCAATTTTTCTCCCTCCTTTTGCCTCCATTTTGGACAGACTGATACAGACTAGCTTCAGGAAGTAAATGTGCAACTTAATTTTGAAGAATCAGTTACTAACTCAGAGCTGCAATGTAGTGGAAAAGTTGGAACAAAACTCCCCTTCCCAGACAAAAATGTACATACCTAAAGGTATTTCATAGTTCAGCAACACTTGAAACTTTTCGATTATTTAGAAAATCTTTAAAATCTGCACTGGAATTGATATTTTCATGAACCAATACAACTGACATAATAAATATTTGCATATTTACAGTGCAATTAGTGAACTATACTCCTGAAAAATGAAAAAAACATTAAAGAACTGGTATTTGCTGATCAAGAAACTTACCTTTGTTAAAACAGTAGACCAGTGAAGTGGATGATCTAGCAATAAAATAAATACAGCAGTCTTATCTACCTTAGATGAGCATTTGGCTTTGATCTTAGAGAATATAAAACATTATTTCAGCTTTCTCCCTTCTCTGCTTTCTTCAGCACAAATTATTCCATTTTAGACTCCACCATGTAGGATAGCACAATTACATTTCCATGAGAAGATAAATAAAACTCAAATTAATATAACTGTTGTTGCACCTCACTTTTCATGTCACAGGCATTAAGTTAATAATCTGATAGTTTATATTTAAGTATAGGTAATGACAAACTGTTAACTTACAGGAAAAGACAACACATATTCCGGCAGGAGAAATTAAAAGTTAATACAGAATAACACTCTAAAAAGAAGTACTGTTGATGCAATCACTATATACAATTATGTCAAACCTGTCAATACAGAGAAGTCTCAAAGCTGTATGTATTAAACAGACATTTGACCTACAGTTTTCAAAAAAACATTTCTGTAAGAACCGCAAGTCTTAGTTCTTAGGAGACCAAAACAAAGCAATCTATAATACATCATAGAAATGTCATAAGGAAGGCGTACTAGGTTGCCTAATGCAGAAAATTTCCTGTTACTGAGTGCTTTGTCCAGTTAATAAATAATTAATTGACTGGGCTTCCAACAGACAATTCCCTATTACCAGCATTTTTGGCCCTTTTAACTTGAAGTATTATCCTTTTTTTTTAAAGATCCTGACCACAGGTCATGGTTGCACATATATAGAAAAAGCCGTCTACATTTTTATTCCTGATCTCACAGACTTGAGAGGAACGTTGTACGCAAATGTGTCCCCAGCACCATTTGCAGAGTGGAAGCTTGAATACCCACTTGCTTAGTAATTTCTGTGAGTATGCTTGTGGAGTCAGAAATACCTTTTGCTCAGCTACAAGAGAATCAGAGAAAAAACTTGACTGAGAGACCACTGAATCCACTGCTTTCAACCACATTGGTCAGGCCTTGTATTACATTGTCTTTCCTCCTGCCTTACGGAATAATGATTTATGATCATTTGCCCAGTGAACTTCTTAAAATACAACTGAAATACCTCACTCTCTGCTCCTTACACCCAGTACAAACTTTACTTTAGGCACATTGACAAATCTTTACTTTTTTGTGTGGAGGGATAAAATGCACATAAAATATTAATTCATGTTAAAAAATACATAGTTCATCTTGAAGAACAGAGACATATGGAAAAATGGTGTATCAGTATTTTAAGCCAGTTTTGTAGAGGATCTCATACAACACCCATGAAATCTTTCTATTGTCTTCAACAAGCATTAGATTAAGTTATTTGGAGTCCGTGTATGCAGACTGCCATAGCTATTGTATTACAAGGAAGAACATCTGAGTGCTAATGTGTAATAACATTAGCATTGAAAAAGAGTGAAATGTGCACATAAGGAGCTCCATAAATTTGTTATAAAACTCATTACTAAATGTTATTTAGCGTTTGCTCCTGAGGCTTAGTGTTACACTAAATTAATAGTGTTATGGTTTCTATTCAACAGATTCCCTTAAAGTATTACATAGAAGATTAAAAACCACACTATAGTAACAATGGGAATCACATTTAATCACATGAAGAGCAAGAATCTGTCTTTAATGTCTTTATTTTGTATCTTAAGACCCTACATTGTAGCCCAAAGCATTGTCCAAAGATCTTGTTATTTCTCAGGTTAGCCTCAATGTATATGGACAGCTGCATTGATGTGTAAATATAACAATTTGAGAATACTAAACATGTAAATAATATGATAGGTCAGACACAGCATAAAAGTCCATGATGTACAATACTCTAACCCGTTAAAGACAACTTGAGTAACCATTAACTTCAGCTGTATGGCACTGTGCACTTCAGGATCATCCAGGAAATTTTCAAGAAAGCACTCTCCCATGTAAGGGGGGGAAAGATATTCTGTATCAATTTTGTCCCTTCCTGGTGGTGTTCACGAGTTGTGTGCACGACTAGAGAATTTGCAAAGCTTCTAGAGCATTCAGAGGGATAAGGAAAGGAGAAGACAACAACATCTGGGAATTAGACTCTGAAACATTCAGGCAGTCTCAGTGAAGAGATGTCACTACTCCTCAATTCCAATTCAGTGATGCAGATGCTGCTTTGGGGGAACTTCTCAAATACACTTGCCAGAACTGTTAGAGACTCACAGGAAAGCTTCCTCATTCAGTTCATCTCCCACTGCCTTGCTGCATGCCAGGGAGATGCCAGCAGACTCCTCTCACTAGAATACATTCCTTCCAAAGCATGTCCCCTGATGCATTTCCAGCTCCAAAGCTACATTAGCTTAATAAAGAAATACCCCTTGCTCTCCTCAGCATCAGTATCAGGGTGCTGGTCTATCAATCACTGCTTCCTCCAGACTAAAATGTCAATCGTTTGCAAACTTCACCGGAATTACTGCAAGTGCCTTACAGAAAAGAGTGAAGTATTTGAGCTAGAAAGAGCTGGGGAAAAAAAAGGCATTTCAATAGGAATATATATTGTAACAAAACAATTAGTAGTTTAAGAGAGATTTTTACAGAAATGAAATAAAAATGTCGTATCAATATATTTGCTCCAAGACTAATTTAAATCTAGCTATCTGGGAGTTAGGATTGCATTTCCAGGCAAGACCATCATCAGGAACACTGCTGTCACTAAAGGTGATTGCAATCTGGGGACAAATGTATCCTTATACACTTATTTTCTCCCTCTGGTATTTCAATCAAATGCAAACCTTTCCAATGACACTACTCTTTGAGGATTTCCTGTGATTTTTAGACTGTATTCTTATCAAGATCTTAAATTAGGGATTGTGCCACAGAGCTTGGGAAGTGCTGACATTCCTATGGCAAAAATAAGTAAAACCTCATCAGACCTACAGGGATCAAAGGGACACTTCAGGTACTGGTGTACTGGTTTAAAATGTAAGCAAAGGATTTACCGCTTCTAAAAAAAAGACTGAAGTGCTGCCACAATTCCAAGTATAATTTATGTGTGTAAATTTTATTTCAGACTAACATATACACTGAAAATCACAACTTACTCTCCTGGACATATATTGGTTGTGATTCCTTGATTCACTCTCTGTTTTTCATGAGCACAGGCATAACAGTAATCAAATTACTTTGAACTTAACACAAGTTCGGAATGAGCTACCTCCAGCTGCAGTTTTGGAGGATCCTATGAAAGCTACTCTCCACTCTGCCTGTGCCCCTCTCCAACCATTCCCACTACCTGTATCCAACACGTGGGAACGTTACACTTATCTTGAAAGTAGTTTCAGGTTTTGCCACTTTCAGCTGAGTAAGATCTTTCTGTTATACTATGCACCATGTTTCACTGCATGAGATTCACTTTTTAATATAACTTAAAAAATATTTCAGTCTTCTTAATTCTGACTATACAGATTCATACCCCCCAGGTATAGAAACAATGGTGATCCTTACTAAATGTGTGCCATCTTCCACTAGTAGAAGTTACATCAATTGAGTTAAGGTGACTTTGAGCTAAGCTCTGGGTAATACTGAATGCCCAGTTCCTACTGAGTTGAAATCTCATATGATCTGGCCCATTACATGCTATAAATTTAATTTTAGTCCATTTGAATTTTAACTAGTTGCCAGAGAAATTAAGTTTTCTCTGCAAAGTCATTTAATTAATTCAAATTCTGTTCACCCCCACAGACATCCCCAATCATACCTGGGAAAATGAAATTCATTTTTTTGATGGTTCTGATGCTTTCATTTTGCTCATTGATGGGGTTATTCTGGCTATACTGTCATGCTTTGGCTTACATTCCTTTTCTCTGGAAAATTTCAATTGTAGTTTTCTCACCTTATTTAGGAAAGAGCAATTAAAAATGCATGTTATTTAACCTTAATAACAATAGAAGTGTTGGGAGTACCTGAAGTCGTATCTGAGTCTCTAAAAAGCAAAAAAGAAGTTAACATTTTGTATGATGGAACAGGCTAGCCAATGTCAGGCAATCTGAGAGTAAATAAAAAACAACAACCCTGAGGTTATCACTAACCTTCAGATCTCCTTCTTATTTAGACATATATCTGATTTTAGGGGGAGGGGAAGGTAATTTAGGTCTCTAGAGACCTACATTTAATTAGTTTTTAATCCATTTCTACACCCAGTGCCTCAGAGGGTGATTTCATCTTTAAATACATCTAATTGGATGTGTTTTAATTGAGAAAGCCTCAACATGCATAATAGAACTACCCGGAGTTAAAGTACAGTTTTATATTTTAATGTGTTTATATTTAATTTAAAATTCAGTAAACAGGGTTTCACTCTCTGCTGGAGTAAATTGGTGAAACCCAATTAACTTCAAAGGGACTGTTCACAGTGTGTAGCATATGTGAAAGTCTTGGATGATTAGAGTCTAAGGACACCTGCAAAGCGTCATTATAATGTCAATGAAAAGAAAATATTTCACACTCCTTCTGCAACACCTCTGAAAAGTTCAACTTGATAGTGGGAGTGGAAGGAAAATTGCTTTGCTGTTCCTTCATTTGATTGAATTACTATTGTGAATTAAATTATTAATTTTGAATTAAAATATTAAATTCTGATAAAAATGTATATTTATTTGAGCAGAGGAAATAAACTGTATTTGATAAATTGCATCCCTCCATCCTGCTAATTTTATATGAAAACATTTCAGAAGTACTGATAGCACTAAATATTCCAAGTTAAATTAAGCTTCTGCAATACAAATTTTACTACCTGAAAATTGTTCTGCATTTAAGCAGTTCATTAAATGGCACATCAAACTTCCAAAAACTGTATGCACATGAGTCCTTTCAATGTCAATTCATGTAAAAAAAGGTTTGTAAGATATGGACCTAGATTAGTACTTGATTAATTACATAAATCAAGTAGACATATTTTTCATTCCTAACCATAGACTTTTCTACCTTACTCATCAGATTAGAAACACCCTTCGGAATAATTTGAAAAAACTAAAACATATTAATGAAAAGTTGCTAGTGCTGGTGATTTTGCAGCTAAATTTTTATGAATGAATATACAAATAGCTTAATTTAAAATATACATATTGCAAATATCCATTCAAATAAGGTAACTTGAATTCAAATTAAAAATTACTCCTTAAAAAATTATCAATAAATTGTTTACCATTTTGCAATACAGTCTAATGTCTCAAACTACATTTTCTGTCAACTCCACTTTTCAGTATTTACATTGGGCTATAATCTTCTTAGAGTAATATCATTTTGTACAGAGAAATAGACCCAATACGAGGAGGTTAACTGGGTACAAATGTTTACTTCTGAGTGCAGAGGTGTGTGCCCTTTTGCTGCAACAAAACTAGAAGTTATGTCGAAAAATGGGATTACTCATATGCATAACCTACTTCCTTTTTCATTGTGAGCATCTCTAAAGAATTTGAGTACATATTTTTTATACACTCCAGAAATAATTGTCTTCTACCATTGGATTAAAGTAACTACCAGTCAGCATAATGTTGGCACTGTAGATTTGGATGAAAAAAACCAAACAAACAGAACCCAGGAAGCCTTCTCCTCCTAAACCATTCACTAATTTGTGACTTTCCACCATATGTATCTCCATTTTCTCTCTCTCATTCATTTTTTCTAATTATACCATGTTTTAACAGGAAAAGGGGAAGAACCAAGTTAATAGCTGTTCTCATACATGTATCAGTATTATCTTGCAGTGAGGCAATAAAACATCTAAAAAATAAAAACTAAATTATGATAAATACTAAAACACCATTTCTTGTATATATTAATATTTCCTGATAATAAAATTATCTTCTCTTGGATTTAAAGCAGTTTTCTAAATGTAAACAGAACAGCTGCTTTTCTATCAGTGGCATGTAGATCTTTTCATTTAATTTCCTGATTATATTTGCTTTTCTGATGATATGCTTTGATTTCTCATTTGTACACTTAGTTATATAACCAAGTTGGGAATAAAGTTTAATTCTGCAACCAATCTTTGCTGATGCCAATAAGCCTTGTAAAATGAGCTTTTATGTATAACTAGGAAGATCAATTATTGACAAATCTAAGATGCTTTATAATAACTTTCAGACAAACCAAGAGAGTGGACTATGCATACAGTACAACACAGAAACATGGTGGAGATTCTTGAGCAAGCCTTTATATCTACACAGCACATCGAAAAGGTAACATAGCTACTTTAGCATGGTTTTGCATATTTTATATGGTATTTTTCTGTAGTATGTATAGAAAGGCTCAGAGAATTGTCCGAGCGCCACAGAAAAGGTACTCAAATTGTTTCCGATTCCCTTTTATGCAGAGGAAAACAATAAAAGCCTAATACATAAATATGTAAAGCATAAAGATATCACACAGAAAGCCTCTGCCAATGCACAGTAATTACTCTACTTTGGGAAATTCTTCCCCAAAACTTGCAGTATTAGGATCCATCTGCTGTTCTGCCAATTCAAACCATCTACCCCAGCTCTATGGATGTAGCATGAATGTACAGAAAGTAGTCTAACCATGACAGCTTTGGATATTAGTGCTAACTGGTTTACACCCTGGACAAGAATGCTAATACTGAGAACAACCACACAAGCAACTTGAAAGAATATCCCTGTACATTAGAAGAATTAACTACTCAATTTGGAGCAAAAATTATATGTCTTGTTCAGAAAATAAGAGTCTCACCAAGAGAAAATTAGGCTAAGTGGAGTTACATAGGTGCTTCTAGTCTCTGTGTTATTATATTTAAAGTTGACGCAGGTATTCTTAAATATACACCACAACCTGCAGCACAACATACCTTCAGCTGCTTTGAAGATGCTGTTTCATTACAAATAGGCAGCTCCAGTTACTACAATTTGGCATGCTGGTTAACACAAAGGAACCGCAGAGACAACCCTTGCTCATTTCCCTGAAGGAGAATTATGCATTGTAAAAGTATCTGTGTCAGGCAGGAAGAAGCACAGTTGTTATACACTAGCTCTGAGTTCACTTTAACCTCTAAAGTAATGGCAAAAAGGTTGGGGAACTAACTCATAAAGGACAAAAGAAGGATCAAGGACCAATTACTGCCAGAAGCTTTGTAAAGAACTTTGTTGAACATAAGATCATAATCTTAACTGAACAAGAATTAGGATGAAAATCACCCTAATAAGGACATCTACAGGTCATCTAAGTACACCAACAAAAATGAAATTAAAAGAATCCAAAGGAAGATCTAGAAAAGTTGCACAAACTTCAATAGTAGTAAAATTCAAATAGTGGATTCTGTTGGAAAGGATGTGTTTTTCCACCTATAAATATTCCAGAAACCTTGCAAGGAAAGAATTTAAATAACTTGTCAGTTTTGGAAAGTTAAACAGAGAACAGCTGATTATCTCCAGTTATCCTTTTGCTTCTAAGCACACTTTTATGGCATATTTTATGACATATTTATGACTTTATGACATATTGTAAAATTGGATGTGAATCTATAGTACCTAATGCATGGGAGTAGCATCTCTTCATATTCTTAGTGCACTTGCAGACACAAGATCACTCACACAGGCATAAATATTCCAGACTTGTGCCCAGTGATGCTACATCTTCCTTCCTGAAATATTTAATAAAAGTTTGAGCTGTTCAGCGTAAATCTGACCAAGCAGTACGACATGGAAGCATACCATTGCCGTATTTTTAAATAGTGACAGTTGTGAATATTTTTCTTGACACTTTTCTTCTGTAAAGTATCCTTTAATTCTCTGATTGGATTTACTAGATTTCTGTGAATGTCACTGAATAAATCAGAACACCATACCACATTCTCTGAATTTCTGCCACAAAATTAACTGCCAATAATTAATAGAAGATATTGCTTTGTAGTAAAATAGACAGATGGTCAGTTAATCTTAGGTCTTGGCAAAACCCAGAAGTGACAATTACTAAATAATAAAATAAATGAACACATCAAATCCAGTCTGTCTTAGTTTGGATATGAAAATTAAACTCTATTTGTGTTATTCTTGTCCAAATATCATGAGTATATTACACCAAAAAAAATTTCCCAGGGAAGAATTCTCTCAAGCCAGAATTAAACTGTTCGTATTGCTCCAGTATTTGCCAAGTAGGATTGATAAAAATATTGAAAACCAGGAGATACTTTAAAGGGAGTCCTTTTAAAATTCAAGTGTTCTTTAAAAGTTTACTGACATGCTATCAATTATAGAACTAGACAATTTCATTTTCAAGAAGGTTTGACAGAAAAAGGATCTGTAATATCAAAAATACAATATTTGTAAAAACTGAAAACAAAGTAGTGATTTCATACTTTTGTTTACATGATATGAGTTTTCAATTCACATAAATGTTGATTTACAATATTGAAAAATTTCAAAATGAAAAAATTTGTTACAAATACTCTGAAATTGAATTGTGACCTCCCAGATTGTTTTTCTCTCTTCTCTCTGCTGTAAAATTGCAGATACCTATGTAAGCACTCAATATGCTACTTCATATAAGGTTTTTGTGGGCTCAGCCTCTCAGATTTTTTTTTTTAATTAACAATTCTAATTCTGGTTTTTTTTTCTTACTCAAAGTTGATGAAATAATAAAAGCCCTTATTGTGAATGCAGCTGTATCAATACAATGTAGAAGATGCCTTTATGAAAGTATGATTTCCTCCTCCGTATGCCAGGAGTAATGATTCCAAAATATTTATTTTAAAAGGGCTACTCACCTGTACTTCAGACCTAATATCCCTATTTGTAGCAGTTACAAATACATATAAAAGAGTCTATAAAAATAAATGCATAAACCAATACAAAACATAAGTGCAATCTCTATTTCTTCTAGTCCTTCCATTCCCACCCTTTGATAATACCTCTGCTTAATAATGACGCCCAAAAAGCAGTTCAGTGTGAACTCAAACTATATCCACCACACTCATTTTCTTCAGTAAGCAAAGTTCATAAAGAGTCACAACAGGTTAAATGCTTCTCAGATAAAAACATAGTGACATGTATCTACCATCTATCATTCTGCACAGCAAAGGAAAAGGGTTATTCCTTTGTCTCTGTGGAGATTTTAATACTATCACCAACAACAAATACTTCCAAAGCATGTGTTCAAAGCCAGAAATAAGATGATAAAACTATAATTTCAATACTTTTAAGAGTCCCAAATAAACAAAAATTATAGGAGGAAAATTGATGTGAATGGCATGAACAAAGAAGGAATCACTTGGGGATAATCAGAGAGAAGGAAATATTTAACATCAAATTTTGCAGAAATTTTTTTCAGTAAAATCAGTCTTACAGAAACTGGGACAGCTGAATGCAGAGTCAGGTAGACAAATGGAGAAAAACACAGACACACAAAAACGTTCAAGGCAACAAAACCCACAAAAAAACCCCATAGGAGGCCCTATACAAAGCTGTTAAGGACAAAAAAAAGCTGTAGCCTACCAATAGCACAGAAAAATGTCAAGAGGAAAAGCCATACATCAGTCAAGCATTTTGGGGACAATAGGTTGTTTTTAAAATGGGAATTACTCCCATTACCTTCTACTCTGTTTCTGAACCACATTGGATCTTGACTCTGCAAAGGCAGCAGACTGCTAAAACATGGATAAAACCATGCAGCATCAGCAACAAAACTAATTCTTGAAATGTTGATTGCTATAACTGGAAAAGGCCAGGCAAGTGCTAGGGAATGCTCTCACTTCTATCCAGTCAGTCTGACCATCCCTTTTTAGGAATAACAGCACATGGCACAGCTGTTCTAACACTTTATGCCAAGAAGAGAAAATTAAGTAAGAACTAAGCATGAAGGCAAATGAATTCAACTCAGTGCTTCCATAGGCAGCTAAGAAGAGGTTCCCAGCTTTGAAAAATTTGCCTAGAATAACAAATAGGAAATCTGTAAAGAAGTGAGATGAATACATTGGCTTGTCCTTCCATTTTTCAACATCTTCAGAAAACTGTGTGTTGATCAGCCCTGTAATACACAACTACTAGGAATGAAATAAAAACCAAGAAACAAATCTCATCAGTTATTGTCAGGTTATTATTTTATGGGCTGGGTTTTTTTTTCTGTTTTAATATGGGAAGGGTTATTATATCACTAGGACAGTGTGAAAATTTCCAGCATCTGAGGCTTTGCTGTTAAAAATCAAATAATTTTTTTTCCAGAAATTTGCCTGTCAATGTCATTCAAAAGACACAGTGGGTATCATAGCTCTGTATGTAAACATAACAGCCAGATTCTCACTGCTTGTGCTTTTCTTGTTGTTTTGTTCCATTTCTCCTTCTTTTACTTTGTATTGTTCCAGGAAAATCAACCAGTTATCCCTATCAGTATGGATATAGCAACAACACAAAAAACCCAGCAATAAAACCCACTTAGAACAAAGGAAACAACAATGTCCAATGGTCTAGGTGGGTTTCATCTCACCCAGTTGCCTGAAAGCAAGAAAAACATAATTGCAATCAAAGACATTGAAAAGAAAAAAAAAGTCACCCCATCAACTGCGATGGGTGGGAATGAAAATTTGCCCATTTAAGGGTTACATATACAAAGCTTAATCAAAGGGTCAAGGCACATCTTCACAGAGGAGCCTGATCCAGGGCCGTCATACTGTAAGTTGGGGTCCAAATCAACTGTAACAGCATCCAACTCCCCTTGAAATGATAGCAATAATGACAAATAGAAAATTAGCTTTTTAGAGTTGAAACATTCTATTCAAAAGCTCCTCTCCCACATATTCAAAATTATAACTATTCATTTTGCTACAGGCTTCCAAGTACACCAGTAGAGCTGTCTGGAAAAGAAATTCTGCTTTTTCTCCTCTATATTAGCCCACAGAAGATAGTATTGAACAAATGTCCCTTTGGGTCAAAACAGGTCTGAAAAAACGCTATTATCAGAGACTAAGTAAACCTAACCTTCCAGTAGAGTGAGCTGACTGCCAAGCTTCTGGGAACAGCATGGAAGATGCAGAAACATCCCTCAAGTCATTAATACTGGCTAAAAACAAAAAAGGGAGAGTTAAGCCAATTGTTGACTACTTCTGAAAATTCCAGTGTTGTTCTGTGAATAAAATTGATAATTCAAAAATACAGGTGATTTGCCATCTTCCTGGGTCTCTGCTGTGTTGGAAAAGGTTTCTCTTAAGCTAGTTAAAGTATCAGATTGACAATATCAGAAGTTCTGACATAGCATTCTATTGACATATATTTAATTGTCATACATAGACGATCAAAGCTAAGGCTTTGGTAAACTTTTGCCATACATAGCAGAAGTTATAAAGACCTAAACCAAAGACTAAAATGAAGGATGTAACTGATAACAAATGAATCCAAAAAGCTGTCAAGAAAATTAAGAGCTTCATGTCAGCACAGAACACAATTTCTCAGCTACCTAGGAAGCAAAATAAATCTCTTTAATCTTGTTAAATTTATTGCAATTCTGACACTTAAAAATTGACACAGAGTATGCATAGTCATTATCAAGTTCTAGAACTGCTTAATGTATTTATGTTTCATTACAAATAAACCTTATTAGTCAGTATGTATGTCTAATGAGAAATTTGATCCCATTTAAAAATCAAATTGAATATAACTAAAGTGCACTTTATTTCTTTGTCATTCTCACTTAGAAAAAAATACCATTACAGAACTTTGTCTCCTTTGACCAGGGTTTGAATCAGGACTGCAATGGGTAAAGTGATCTTGTCTTTGTCCCAGATGATTCTGAATTTGAAACCAGGAGGAAATCAGCTGGCCAAATAAGAAACTCAAGGGCAGAGGAAGAAGTATCTTACAAAGCCCTGATCTAGAAAGAGCTGGACTGAAGTGTCAATCTTGACTTCAGACATGGAAGCAGAGCATCTAACTATGAAAAAATTCTGAATTTGAGCTAATTCTACAGCAATCTGAATATTTAGAGAATGAAATTCCCAGTAGGCAGTAAACTAGAGTGTGACCTGACTTTCTTCCAGCACTGATGGGAGAAGAATGGAGCTTGCCACAAGGGAGAGGAGAAAAGGGACCAACAGTCAGTTGAGGAGAGTAGCTTTTGTAACAGTACAATAGGAATAGCATTTTGGAGACAAGGTGAGAGCACGGAGAAGGCTGGAACATATACTTCTCAGTAGTCACATGGATAACTGTCCAGTCATATTTACCAGGAACTTTGTCTGTTGATTTTCTGAGTTTGAGGAAAAACATATGCTGGTAAAGAGAGTACTGGAGGTCAGTTTTCTACCTGAACCATTTCACACAAAAAATGTATAATCTCTGCCCTCTCCCTTCCTATTATCAATGAAAATAGAACACTGATAGGCTTTAAGCTGCTGAAATTCTTTAACTATGCACACTCTTTCTTTCTTAAATTCTTCCCCTCTTACTACATATTTAAAAATCAACCAGTGGCTGCTGTAGTAGTGTGTTTATCACACAATGTTGCCATTCAGCCAGATTTGCGTATCAAGCAAAAGAGGTGGAGTAGTTTCATCTGTTGTTCTGGCATGCAAGAGATTAATATTAATTACAATCTTCCAAGTACCATTTAGCTTCTTAGCCTTCCTGGTGCTGATTACTTTATAGCACTTTTGCTCAAGGAGCTTGTTTTACATTTATTTACAGTACATGAAACCCTGGAAACATGTCTTGTGTGTTTTGAATCACAAGCCAAATGATATATGGGATGCATAAAACGTAAAGTTGGAAACTATTTACTGCTAAAATATGCCAGTTAATATAGTCTCAGCATAGGCATATCTTATTTAAAGCCTCTGCACAAAACAATGTGCAAGTCTAGAATTAACAAGCAGTTAATTAAAGTGCCAAAGTAGATCTATCTAAGAGACAGAATACTAAATATCTTAAATTAACACAACATTCATAAGCACTTCTTTGTCATTACCCTCTCAAAGTCCAAAGACACAAGGTAATGTCTGGATCTGCAAATTGGGTAGATTATACCAATCTCTCTTCCAAAGTGATTATTCTATCAGGGACAGGGGAAAAAAATAATCAGGCAAAACCCGTATTTTCAGTTCCTCCAAAACCAGTACACAAATAATGTTCAGTCTATTTAAACAGACACAGCAATATAATACTAATTCAGAGTGGATTAATTTCAAAGCCATGGCATTTCTACCTTTCATTTTCTGTGGAGTCAGAAACCATAACAATTAGCATGACAAAAGAGAAATGAAGAGCTATTCTCAGATGCTGATCTATAGTCTATTCTATCATCAGACAACCAGCCAAAAAAAAAAAAATGCCTCTTCACCTGCGTTTGGACTTATACAGAAATGCTTACATTCTGATTGCAAAACTGAAATAATCTACATGCCCTAGCAACTGGAAGTGAGTCACTGTTAGAACATTATAGGAAAATAGTCATTTAGAACAAGCTACAGCTTTCAGGTTTAATGGTTTCAGGGAACATATACGAGATTTTCCTCTCTATGAAGAAATCAACCAAATAAAGATCTCACCAAGAATAATTTAATCCAGATCAAGTAAAACAATGTGATTTTGTGATAATGGAAAATATTTCTAAAGGAAAGTAATACTTCGGAAAGGAATAAGAAAACTAGATGCATTGGAAAAAATTCATGGGAGGATTAGGAGAGAAAATGAATAAAATTAAGAAATCAAGTTTCTTTTATTCTGAGAAGTAGGGACCACAAGAAGCATTCATATGTCACAGCTGAATGAAGGAGCTTGTCAGTATCATGAAAGCTTAGCCATTACAGAATAAAAATACCCAATCCCAGATAATGAAGTCTAAGAAGTAATTTTAGGAGAACAGTTTCTAGTATTAGATTAAACAATCCAGAATATGCAGCAACAAGTAAAATCAAATGAGAAAACAGTTCATTTCATAAATAAAAGACTAAAGAAGTTGCCCTTCATACAGCTGAAATGTCAGCAGGAAAAAGAAAAAAAAAAAGTAAAAGAAGAAACAATATAATAAATGGGACTATACACCAAACCTAACATCTATCAACTGATGATATTGATGAGGTAATACAAATCACTTTGTGAGACATTGCCAGATACAGAACTGGTAGCTTGTGTAATCATGGAAAAAAATCTCTATTACATAGAGTGAGTAAGAAGGCAGAGGAAGTATTACCAGGAATCGTCATTTTAGTCTAGCAAAGAAAATATTGAAAGGACCCAGGATAACTGTCTTCAAATACTGCTTCAGCAAAAATAGAAGGTGAAAATGAGATTGCTACCGCTGATAAGAAATATAGCAGCAAGGTTTAAGCTGCAGCATGAAAGGTACAAGACAGACATCAGGAAAAGCCTTCTCAAAGTACAGATAGGTAAGTAATGGAATATATAGTTTACAAAGGTTGTAGAATTTCTTACATTGAAGCTTTTTAGGGATAGATTCAGCCATTACTGATAGACATTTGTAGGGACATTCAATGATGGACTGGAGTGGGAGTTCATGTCACCTTAAAATCTGAGAGCTTTATTCCTATCTACTTCCCCAATCATTAACATCAGAAGAAATAATTCTACTCTGCAAACTAAACAGATACAAGTCAATAGTATCAAATTTTAAGTGTCTCACTTTTTTTATATATATATATGAAAGTATATATAAGTTTGTGTATATATATAAATACATATATATATATGTATATTTGGAACCTACATGGAAATAAGATGGACCCAAAGGAGTCTTATTAGAGCTAATCCACATCAACCTCTTTCGTTTCCCATAAGATTCCAGATAACTTTTCTAAAGGGTATACGCTGAGGTGCAGCATTGATAAATTTTCTTTTTTAATTAAATTACAGCATAGACTTGTCACAGGAAATTCTCCTCTTTGCTGTTCATCAATCACCAGTATCAGGAGAATAAAGCTTGATTAAATACATGAAACACCCCAAAAAATACTTTCACAGACACTTGTGTGAACTTTCGCATGCTCTTTTCTTCAACAATGCACATAGCAATGAAAACAAGAATGCTCTTTTACAGCTCTAACACAATAGAATACCGATTTGTTGAGACAGCATGTTAAAAATGCAGCATATGAATCATTTAGACTGTTTGAAGCCATTAAAAAATCCATTTGATTAAATTTCTTAATCAATAGAAAAGAAATAATGCAACTGCCAGCAACACCTACATCAATAATGTTTTAAAATAGTCTGTAAAGGAATTCCATTGAGCACATGAACTGCAACTGTTCCATCAGTGTGAGTTATAGCTACAAGGATAGCACTAAATTCTCTAAGGCACATCTTAATTGTTTGATCTAAAAGAAGCCCCAAACATTTACCTTAAATGGGTGTGCCAGTCTCGTATGTCTCCTCACTCAGAATGGCAGCTCTCCAGTCTGTATAATCCCACCCCTACTATGAGTATCTCACCTCTGTGTAGTGTTGCCTTTGTAACTTTGACAAAGTAGAAGGTGGCAGCTATGTCAATCTGCCCTCACAGAGTCCATTCATCTCATGGTTAACTGAGGAATCACAGCTACACTTTGAACAGTAGATGAGAATGGAAGGGGATGTTTCTGAAATGCAGGTGTCTCTTCCTCTAATCACTGGCATTGAGGCTTAACAGCTGGCACAACAGAGGCTTGGAAAGACATTCTTGCCAAGCTAACTTATTGCCTTTTAGTCAGTGCAAAGTAAACTGAGAAACATTAGTTCTACTTTTTGCCATCTTGCTTCAAATTAATTTTCATTTATTGTACCTGTCTCTCTCTCAGAGGACAATCCATAGTGATTATGTATGTGTATCTACACCTGTCGTATAGACTGACTTTACAAAACAGACATCCCCTACTCTATAAGCAAAGTCAGATTTGAGTTTTCAGTGTGCAATCATTGACGACTGGTGTTTAAACAATCCAGTTTTAATAAAACAATGTCTCAGATAACCCTTCCTCATCTAAAACCAGCAGTATAAATATTTTGAAAACTTGGTGGGTGTTCTGACTGCAGCAGAAGACTGTGGGAAGAGAAAGACTGAGAGGGAAACTGGCAAAGATGATTAATATAAATTTCTGAAAGAAATAATGCCTAAAGGTTAGCTGCTGCAAGGATAAATTGTCCCCAGAGGGGATAGATTCTAGTTATGGAGAAATGAGCTATCACTTTTGGATGGCTTAATTTATAAAAGAAACAAACTTCTGAGCCTAGAATTATTTATAGAGAGATATTACAAGAAATATGTCCAAGCTGTTAATAATCATGAAAGAGAACAAGGAGGTGTAATGGTCAGTTATCTATCAAGAGATAATTTGGGATGAAATGTATCTTTTGTTTAAATCAGCGGACTGTCACACACTTTTTATATAAAGAGAATTTCAAAGGTTGGAATATTTATTCTCTTAGAATTGGTAAGTTTATCATATTCATTACTGATGGCAGTATGTCATTTGTGGAAGTACAGTGCAGTATGTACTAGAATAATGTCAACAAGATCTGTGAAAATTACCTGAAATGCACATTTTCAAAGGCTGTTAATAGTAACAAGATAGTCTCCTAGTCAAAGTAATTCTGAAAAAAAACCCCAAAAACCAACCAAACAAAAAACCCCACAGAAACTGAAAGCAATGCACTGTAGAACAGGCAAAATGCTTTTAAGTCTACAAAGTATGCCTCAGTGAAAGATATCCTTTGCTCTTCAACATGAAACAAACCTCCCAGAGGGAGGGAGGTGACGCAGTACGCTCAGCAAGGCCAAGAACCTCTCATAGACCAAAATGCTGCTGGCCCTATTTTCCTTCACGTGGGAGACAAAGACCAAGGTATTAAGACACCTTCTTCAGAGTACCACAGAGCTGCAAAAGCAAGCCCTTGGTGTTTTCTCCCCATCATGTCCTAAGTGGAGCTGCAATTTGATAGTGAGATGTCATCTTTGTATGTGCATATATCATGTTGTCGCAGAGATGTGTTTCTTAACAGAGTGTTTGTGAAAAGAAAAAAATAATAATTCATCAAGGCCTTGAGATAGGGTAACACTTGGGGAATCAAGCCTCTCAAGCAGGATGGTTAGGTGCTGTTTGACAGTGACAGAAATCACCATTGCAGGGATCCAGCTGGATCAGGAGAGACTCCCTGAACCTTCCAGCACAGCTATTCTGGCTGTGTATGGTAATATATCTGCCATGGAGCATAACCTAAGAAGCTTACAAACAACAGTTTCTACTAAAGCCCTCAGAGCAGCCAATCAGTTACCACAGCTTTTCTTCCCTTCTCCCTTCCCTTCCTCTCAGGGAGGTTGAACTCCCGTGAGAAATGAGGATAAATTTCCTCCAAGAAACCAGACGCTTCCTTCTCTCCCACTGACTGGCTGAGGCAATCCTGCACTTTGGAGGCTGAGATAGGTGAACACAGCCAGAGATGGTGGTTCTAGGCCAAGCATGTGAAAAATATTTAGAGCTTCTCGCAGGAAAGTTGCATCAGGGTGTTGGAGAGATACCAAGATAAGATGTCCTTTTACAGCCTTGTTCAGGTGCAGCTCAGGACACTGAGGTCCTGCCGGGCAGCAGTGGCACTTGAAGTACCTCTGGCAGACAGGTCAGTGGTGAACTTGGTGTAGGGAATGAAATTTCTTCCCGAGGTCAGTCCGGGACTCCCCATGTAGGCTTTGCTAGGGCGCAGGGCTGGCTGGCAGATCCCCTGGGCCAGCAGCAGTGGGGGGTCCCCAGGGCAGCAGGGCAGGCCGGGGGCAGCCCCAGCCCTCAGCGTGTCCCTGGGGACAGGCTGGGATGTCAGCCTGTGGGTAGGCCCGGCTCTGCGGAGCCCATGGTCAAGCAGGGCAGGGCTGTGGGGAGCTGGAGGCCACGATAGATGGCCTGGCGGGGGGCTGAATAGTGTCCTGGGTCATGGGCAGGGTGGGGGGAGGCCCCAGGGGGCTGCACGGGGCCATTTCGGCCCTCAGGGGCCAGGCACCCAAAGCCATACGCTGCTGGGCAGTATGGGAACTCTGCTCGGCTATCCTTTCTTCTGAAACCGTCCTATGAATAAATGGAGGAATTCAGCTCCTTAGTCTGTTGCCTTTTCAAGCATTTAATTTCTTAAGATATTAAAAATAAAATAATGAGTATCTGACAAGTTATTTTAGCGTAATTGCCTAAGGTTACTACCATTTTGTCTGACAAAATTAAGGAATAGTATAATCATTGCTGAAGGGAAAAAGCAGTCAAATTGCAGGAAGCTGGTGAAAGCAAGTTAGTGCACGATAAAAATGTTAAATCTGAATTATTTTCTAATACTCTTTCCCCAGTATTCATGATGAATTTCAATACATAATGTGGCCGTATCTAAAGATTGAAAACACAATGCAGTCACACAGATGTCACTGTAGAGGACTTCACTGACCTTTAAGTAATAAAAGCATAGCCTTTTACTTTAATAGACTCTGGCATTATTATAATTCTGTCCTGGTTAACCACAAAATGTGAGTTATTACATATTTTAACCAGGTCAACTGTGCTAGGATGAGGATTTTAAAACAACCAGAAAGAACTTCAGTAGATTACACAAATCATACTCAGGATTTGATAGGTCTGAACAGCAAAAATAATTATCAAGTCCTTTTAAAGGACTTGTGAATGCAAAGTGTGAATGTAATGATTATATTAGAGTCAAAGAATAGGAAAGATTTGAGGATTAGTTTTTTGAGCTCCTTGAAGTAAATTTTATTTTCACTTTGGAGGCAAGATGACTAGATTAAGACATAGCACAGATAAGATACCTTGCCAGGCAGGCACTCTCCAACCGGTCATCTCTGCATAGCACACTCTTGCAGTGTATTAAGCAGAAGCTGCAAATACACATGCTAAGGGAATCACAGTCACAATCTTCAGCATATTAATATGCTTTGCATGCTGCATTAGGAAGGCAAAAGTTCAACTCTCAGTCAGATCAAACACATTCATGTTATTTACAGTTCCTGGTGTTACCACTTGCCATAGGAAACAGCCCTCTTGTAAGTAGCCCTCCCAGTGATTAGAAAATTGAAGTAACTTTTAATCTTGAATCCCACCACACCGTGGCTTGCATTAATGGTTTGCTTAGGTTAGCCTGCTGTGCTGCATCACAACCCAGCACAACCTCTGTCACCTCTGCCAAACTCTGCCACAACAGAGTGGTGAGAAACACCCTTGTTAACTGATGCAGGAAGAAAGCAGAGAAAAAATATGTTCTGATACAGAACAAACCATATCTTGTGCTTCTGGAAAGTAAACACCACCATGTTTTCAGACATGAGAGAATCATTTTAGGGTGTGTGTAATAAAGCTAAGCAATATAGGAGGATTTGGCACTTTGCTTTTCTGAATAACCTATACTTTCTACTAAAGCAACACAACTAGTGAATGTACAGGTTACACAGCTAGATGATTAAGAGCCTTGTAGCCTGGGCACAATAAAATCAGTGCTTTACTATAGTAAAAATCATTCCAGTCATATGAGGAATAGTGTTGACATAGGAGGTAGTTTGGGTAGCTTAGCTACTATTGCAAATTCTAGTTGTGATGCAACTAAGTTGTCATCATGACAATCACTGTATACACAGCCAAATAATTCACTGTTTGCAAGAATGTTTCCTTCTAGATGAGGGATGGTTTCACAGTTGTTGACTGTTGACCATCCATTTGAGCTGGACACCCTTTGGGACAATGAAGCTCCTGAAAGCAGGAGTGCCGGAATTGTTCCACCATAAAATTGGTATAAAAGCTATGTTTGTTAAAGTCAACTGTTTCTGAAGAGTTAAAATGTGAACATAGAGCAGAAACAGAATTCAGTCTAGTTTCATATCATAGTTGAAAAATCAAGACTGTGCAGTAGAACTAGCTTGATGGAAATGTCATAAATTACACATTAAACTACGTATCTGACAGAAAAACAACAATAAACCATCATTTATGGTAAGTGCTTTCTACTTAAATGTTATCTATTACCTCTGTAATTTTACAGCCTGAAAATGCATCTTATCAACCTACAGTATTTCAAAACCCCTTTCGATATCCTTTGTAAAGTACCAAAAGGGAAGCAACACAGTCACAAAGTGCAGTAAAGTTGCATTAATGAGCAGAAGAGTGCAGAAAGTCTCTCCTGCTGCATAATGCTACCTTTTCAGAAGCAATCCCATATCACAACGTATTGCAGATGGCCACAGAAATTCGTAATGCTACACCAAGAACGGAACATCTTTGTTGCCCATAAGATCTTTTACTTGCATTCCTCACCACACATATTCTGCCCTTGGAGTATGAATTGTAGTGAAATAAGAAAAACCTCTGCAAAGTAGTGGATTAGGAACACGGTACATTTGGTCCTAAAATTAATAAATTGCAGCTGTCTAAAAAGCTCATCTTCCTCCTTTCTTTCCACTTTGGCAGGATCTATGTTGGAAATGTCTATACTTTTCACACCCAGACGAGCTAAAGCCATGCTGTAGATATCATTGCCTTTCTAACTCAACCCCTCACACCTCAGATGTTTGCCCAGGATATTAGCCCATATTTTATTCCTATTAATATCCTTTATCCTTGACTAGATACATGCAATATTTCAACTGCATTTTCCAATATGAAACTGTGAATTCTGCAGAATTATGCCTCAAAGACCAGAGCTTGAATCCCATGTCTAGTCTCTTCGCTTCACTCCACATCTCCATCTTTGTCTTCAGACCCTATAGAGATTATACTTAAGTTTCATTAAGATCTGAACTCCAGTATGCTCTTGAAGGCAAAGTCAGAAGTATGTTAAAATTTTCTTCACTGTGGCACCTTACCCTTTGAATAAATTCCTTACCAACATCAATGAAAATGCGTCTGAAAAATTTTCCTTCACTAAGAGGTCACTGTAAGTGATCCAAAAATGAAGTGAAGGTATAATGACAATACTAAAAAAATACCTATTAGAATGCTTATTATACTAGTATACCAATACCAACATATAGTTTCTTCATCTCCCCACTCCTTTCTTATCTGTTGTCTCTCGTCTTTTACTTCAAACAAACTCTTAGGGACAGAAATTCTTTTATATGCTGTAGAGAATCTAGCAAAGGACAAATATATTCACTAATACTAACACATAAGCATAATCGTCAGATGCTCAGGGAACATTTTCCTGACATGAACATAAAAGAAATATGTCCCAGCCATTCCTGCTTCAGCAAAGCAATTAATAAGAAACAAAAATCTTCTAGTTTGTAATAATCACTGACCCACAACTGGAAATAAAAAAAGAAGGTTTGCAACTTCTTTTCCATATCATCAGGTTACACAATGTAGACGCAAGAGTCCTGCACAAAAAATTTAAACATGTACTTATTATGGGACAAGGAATTTGATCACTGACAAATTTAAAGAAATTATTGAAGGGAAACACACACACACACAAATAAAAAAAAAACACACCAAACATACAAAGCTTAATGATAAGACTAGATTTTTTTTTTTGAAATTGCAGAGGATGGTAACGATTATTGCCATAGTAGAAAGATATTTATGACTTCCAGTTTCTTAAATAATTTCTCTTTGATAATAAAGCCCAACTGTCATTGAGTAAGGTTGTGGTACTTTCACTAACAAAGGTGGAGTATAACAGGCAATCATTACTACAGTGACAAGACTGAATACATGTTACAAAAGAAGTTCAAACAATTAATGAAATATCAAATTTTGATAACTGTCTTCCCCAAAAGAATGTTAATGCCATTGCATCTAGAAAAAAATTAAACTGCCCGGAAAGTCCCTAGTTTACTTCATTTGGTAGACTGAGAAATCCATCAGCACAGCATGCCAGTGTCATAGAAAATTAATGTACCATATATTAAAGTGATAGACCACAATATGTTAAAATTTAATTAAATGGCTATGTTTCTAGTAAAACCACACAAAAACTATTTTTTATTTCACAGTCACTGACAGGAATATACAGTCAGACATGCATTTGAAGTAAATTACAAGATAAAGCAATAAGCAACATATGTTGTCTATAAATTAGCTTTTTCTCTCTCCAGCAGAGAAAAGTCAAATAGCTAGATCTGAACTCTCTTCTTTATTCAACATTTTCTATGGGTTACCTTGGAATGCTCCCCACTTACTTAACTATCTCTTATGTACGAGTTCTATGGCATTTAGATCCTCTTCAGATTGTAGACAGCATTTAGGGTGTTAGAGTTCAGGGCTTTAGAGTTCAATTCAGAGACCAGATGTCTTTGTGCAACTAATCCCTAAATACATTGAATATGAAAAAAAAATTCATTCTGAAGAAATTATTTCATATCCAAAATCACCTAGTCTATTCTGCCCTCACATAGAAAATATTAAATGTAGCAAGACTAGATTTGTGGAACTGAGAACAAAGAACCATGGAAAATGTGGTGTTGCTTATTTTATGTATTTAGCAAAGCCACTTGTGTTTTCATACACTGCACACCTTCATCATAGATGAATATTACACAAAAATTAAACCTAAATAGATTTCTACTCACACTTTGCTGTCAGTCACCTTCCAGCCTGGTTTGGTCTACTGCTTATCTCTTTTTCTTTTACCCCCTAAATGGAATATTGAAGGAAAGTGTTAATTTTGTAACTCAGAAGTGTCATGCAGCAGAACTGACATCAAATCAGGTTCTATACCCACAGTTATCAACCACAGGCATTTTTGCAACATCAAAGCCATAGGACTTTCAGTATTCAAAGAAAATATTATCACAATAATAATTTGGTTACACCTGGTCTTAGATATTCCAAAGTTTTCCATTGGAAAGAAGGAAAATTTCCTCATATTTTTATTTGTTCATAGGAGAAAGATTAATGCATATGGAAAACCTTTGAAATACCAATAAATTGATGAATTTGTCTTAATAAAGATTAAGACTATATGTAATGACCATGACCTCCAGTTAAAAAATTAAATGCTTTTAATAACTGTCAGGGTGGTGCCTTAAAATGCCTATAATGATTTTTTTAATTGTCTCTTAAATAATAAGAATTAAAATGCTTTTATATAAAATAAAATACTTTTCCATATTCCACATGATGAGATTCCATTTGAATTTTCATGATTAAATAATGCAATGGTACTCAGTTTATTCAGAGAAAAGTCATTGCAAAGATTTGATAACTTTAAGTCAGTCTTACCATCAGATTCTCAATGTGAATACCTGTGACTCTAAATTAGCCTTCCTGTAATCTACAATACTTGCTAATAATTTACAAATATTTCTGCAAGTATTCTAGGCAACATTCTTACTGGTTAGGGTATTCGTAGAGTACAGACAAATATGTTTTCTTGAAAATGTGAAGGCATTCCCAGGGAGCATCTTGCAGTACTTGTCAACCGACCACTGTCAAAAGTAATCACTTTAGAAACACAGAAGAGGATCCAAAGTCCTGCTATACATTACCCTTCATTTCTCCCTCTCTTTTAAGCAATGCATTTTGAAAGATTAATCATTTCTTTATCATTGTTTGATATAACTGGAAACCCTTCAGGCTTGATTCTTGACTTTTAACTAGAAGTGCAGCATGATAATATTGAATGCATGACTTAAAGGTATATTACTTAAATACGTTTTATCAGTAAATATTCTTTGCAGAGGCATTAACTTTTTTATGTATGATATTTACAGAAGTTGTCTCTTCAATTGCCAATGTGTCTCCTTAAATGAAATATGTAGTGCTAAATCCCCAGAAAATGTGAACTGACAGTACTTCATTGACTTTAGTAGGTCAATATTTAAGTCCAGTACCTAAGTATCAGGCCAGTTGGTCAGTTGTCACTATTACTAACAGCTAAAAATGATTACAGGGACCATATGAAAGGTAAGGAGAATTCTTCCTTCAGGTGGTAATTATCTCATCTTAATGATGTTTGGCTTTGCTGAACAAGATTATTTTTTTAAACAAATATTATGGGAAAATAAATACTTGTGAAACTCCAACATATTAAAACCCAACACTGTTACTTGAATTACATTCAGAAGTTTTTTAGTTTTGTTTTTCATCCACAGATTTCAACTTAGGACCATTGAAACAAGAAATAACAAATAAAATAAAATAAAATAAAAATAAAAATAATAAAAAAATCTTGGAAACAACATTGCTATTGTGGCAACATAAGGAAGAAACTGCATGGTTTCACTTTTATTCAATTAACCCATCACTGATATTAACACATTCTTATGCAACATCTGGATTTAGAAAAAATATTTCATAAAAAAAGATTTAACCAGTTCTAGAGACCATATTAAAATACTATGAATTTCTCATGAAAAATCATTCTAAAGGAAAAAAAAACACCACTGAACTTCAGTGTTTTAATGGTTTTAATTTAGAAATATGTCTGCCAAGAGCCTCATGTTTCAGAAATGTACATTAGTATTTCAGTTGCTTTAGCTTACTTAATTTGCTTTTTACACAAAACTACCATGTCAGAGAAGCACAAGAGTCAAGGTTTCCCTATTTTTATTTTTAGATTCTACTCAACTTTACAAATGCAGCAATGGCTGTTATTGTCTATTGAGGATTGATCTTTTGTGTTTGCACATCAGGTGTAGGGGAGATGATAAAAGGGATTGAAAAGTTTAGTCACAGCAGGGTATATTGCTTAGCCAAAAATATATTGTGCTACAGTAATGTAAAAAATGTCACAGAAGAACCTTTACATAACTACTCAAAAGTCCACTAGCTCCTCTTTGTACTTGTCTTTATAAGGGAAGGTCCTACCTGAATAGCTCCAATTCAAAATATAAACTCCTATTTCCTGTCAGAATGTTTTTCAGCTTGGTTTTTAGTTTTAAAGGGTAAGAAGCCATGTTTTAAAATCCCAGCTTAAGGCCTCTCCTGTCCTCTTTGTGTTTTTCTCAAACAGAAGACTGCTTATCTTATTCTTTTGCAGCTGTTAGTCTTTTAATCTGTTTGCATATTTCCCCCTTTTAATTGTTAAAATGTCACGTCTTTAATCTGTATTACTTACTCATTCCAAAGTATCTATGCATTTCTTTTTCCAGAGTAAATAAAAAATAAAATAAAATAAACAGCACTGATGATTACAAAATGGAAATTATGAGGCATATCATAATTATCATTCACCAAACTTGCTGAATGTGACATTCAAAAATGAAGTTTCAAATGCCAACTATTTTATAATGAAATTCAAATTTATGTATGGTTATTGGGAAAACATATACCTCTTGGTTAAATGTTATAAATAAAATTATACTCAAGCAATGCCACACCTATGGACAATTCATGCATTTACCATAAATTAGATCACATTTAACATGTAAAAGCTGTTTATAAGATAATCACAGAGCTACAACTCACTTTTCTGTAGACATGGTACAAGCTGTCTGTAAACTTGCTTTTCTGGTCAATCTAATAGCAGCTAAAAGTCATCAGACAGTAAAGTTTTTTGCCTTGCTTGATATAAGTTATAGACTTCTTTCACCTGGATGGTCACTAGTGAATGGAAATGAGTAGTTGAAATATTTCATATTGACTTAAAAGAGCTGTAGAAACACCTTCTTCAAATTAAAATTTAAGTGACTTTCCACTGGTACTAACTTGATTAGAAAAGCAAGGACACAGGAGGGTAGGAAAATGTCTACAGAATAGCAGACTCAAGTTTTATGTATGTCTTGTAAATGGCTTTTACATTTTACAAAAGCTTAATAATATCCAATTTACAGCAATTACATGGCCTTTCCCTTGACTATGACATTGTTCCAATGTATTGTTTTCTTTATAGCATTTAATTTGAATAGAGCAAATTGGTTTTGCTAGAGGTACTGAAATAACAAAGACCATGGTGGATCATTTCTACATTTATCTGGTTGACTGCTCCGACATGATGAATAGCATGTAATTTCTGATTCAAACATCAACCAACTCTAGACCTTGTGACTCAGCAAAAATTAGAAGAAATGGTTACATGTTGAACTTGAACAAGCTAAGCACGAGTCTTCTAGGGAAGACATGGTAAGAAAGACATCCTAGAGAGAGCAGAACTACAGGTGACTGATATTAAATATGGTCATAAGATTGTCAAAAACTATATTAATGCTAATAACAGAGCAGTAGAATATACCAGAAACACTGCAAGCTTTTGCATTTCACACATACCCCTGCACTGCTGAAACATATGACAACTAGACTGAAAAACGACATTGATCAGAGAATGAAAAAGTCCATATACTGTGTAGCAGGAAATCCTACATTTAATGAAGAAATCATAAACGAAACCAGAAATAATAGTATTAGTATGGCATAAAGGTCTACCCTAGATCTTTAAAAATACTACACTAAACAACATATAACAATTCTAGACACTGACGTACCTGAGTGCACGAAAGTTCTTCCTGGCAAGGAGGTTCAGGCAACATTGAAACAAAAGCCTTTGAATAAATGACAAAAAAAATAAAAGGTAAGTAGCAGCAATCTGACAAAAAAAAACCCAAAAAACCAAAAAAACCCAAACAAAACACAAAAGAAAATCCAGTTTCAAGGTACACACACTGAAAATTTGAATTCTACAAAATACAAGGAATAATTTCAGTGTCAATTTCTTGTGTAATTACTTACAGAATTGCATAACTTTCCTGGTCATATTTTGAAAGATTACATAACACGAAAAAGTTCAACTTCATGCAACTTTACTTGCCATCCACATGTTGGAAATCTCTCAGGATAAACTCCTATATAACATTCTCCCCCCACCCCCCCTCAGCTACTCAGAAGGGGAAATGTCATCTGTTGTAACAGCAGGTGATCAGACAATTATAACACACTAATACCAGCTTCCCTAATGTTTAGTTACTTACTGGAGATCACTAATGATACTACTTTTATCCTGGTGGCATAAGGGTAGCACAAAAAAGGAAAAAAACCTTGCTCTACATGAAAGCCAATGTTTTGAGCCAGGGAGAAAACACCATATGGAAAACTGTTTTCTTCTGCATCATCATCAAACAATTTCTAAATGCTGTTAAAAGCTTCTTATAATTTAGAGATTATTTTTACAGACATTCATATACATGCAGGCACTCCTACATTCTTGATGCAATTGCTAATCAGATATTTATTTTAATTATTAATCACATACTTAGTTAAATTGCTAGTACACATTGCTTTTTGCAGACACTAGCACAAAATTTGGTATAAAAATTCTACTTAAGGTTTACTGGAAGAGTTTTCTGCACCTTGTACAAACGTGTACCTGTAACCCATCCACTAGCTCCATACTACATTTTTCGTCCAGGTTGCATTATCATTTAACATCAGAGCATAAAACATCCTTAACATCTGTTCAGCATTTTTCTGAATTCTTCCCTCAACATCTTTTGCTAAACTAGAGGAGGTTAGCCTGTATTTAACCTTTCATTTCACTATAGCAATTCTTTAAGTTTTCTGTTGGAGATAACATCTTGGCCTCACTTTACATCTCCCTTGAAATAATCAAAATAAATTTTTAGGGCTTGCCTAGGCATCTGAAGAAAACAGCCATATTTTCAAGAGTGTTCAGTTCCTAGCAGCTCCTATTTTGCTGTGATGTTCCAAATGTTTTTGAACATTTTCATCACTGAAATCTCTCCATATCTAGAGAGAATAGAAACACAGAAGAGGAAGTTCAATGTACAGTTCTACTTGTAGGTTTTTTTCACCTATTAAGTAGAATACAAATACAAAGAAAACTAAATGAATCAATCACTGTTTTTCATGAAATAGTGTGTGTTAACTGCAAAGGACTGTACCCTAAATTGATTCTTTTTTTTTTCTTGAATTAGTTATGAAAACGTGGTGGTATACCACAACCATACAGCAGTAATGAATCTTCATAAAGCAGTGCTCTGTGTGGGGAGAAGAGAGAAGTTTTTGTGGTCATAACAACAGTAATGTATTCTGACCCAGAACTAGTGTTCTTGGTGGGGTTTTTTTCCTCCTCATTTTTTTTAACTTTGCCATTGGAAAGGGCAAAATGTTTTTCATGTTCAATGCCACCATTAAAGGATATTCAGGTTTAGTATAACATATGACAATATACTTCCCTGATATTTCAAGATTAGGTTTATTGTCTTTTTTTTATATTTCTGTGAATCTAAAATATGTTCTTAACAACAAAAAAAACAAAAAGTGTTTCTACCCTAAATAATAGCATAATGAGGAAGCATGCAACTCTGTTTATTTAACATAAAAAACTTCTTAGAAACATTGTTTTCAATTGAGTGAATTCATTATAGTCTGCGAAAGATATTTATAGTTGCTCATATTACAGATGGTATCTTGGGATAATCTTACTGAATTTTTATATGAATAGATTTTAGGCTGAATGTTACTTCAACCTAATCTTCTGTCACTAAGTGTAAAATGCTGGACAATGTCATTAGTGCAATTAATTAAGCAGCTAATGCACTGTGCAGAGAATATTGAATTATATCACATTGGAATTGCATAGTATGAAGCGTCATAACCAGGTCAGTTTGAAATACTTGTATCCATCATTACAACATCATTCAGTGCAACAGAGAAACTGAACTAAATCATCCAGTGACTATCCAGCCACTAATTTCCTATTTCAACCTAGTCTAACCTATATACAAATATTATTTCTTGTTTTCCTGCTTGAACATGCATCCTATGTGAATACTTAAAAGCAGACGTGGTACAGTAGTTATACTGGAAAACATGGCTACATTCTAACACAATCTTTACCAAGAAAGACCTATTATAGAACTGAGAAATATAGTCTGGTAGAAACCTTCAGCCAGTACTTTACACTGGTTTGAAGGCAAGCAGGTTAGTTGGATGTGTTTATCAAAATTAGTTGAAGACAGGAGATTATTGCTCCAACACATTGAATAAATCTATGATACTTGAAATGTTTATTCCACACCCTTTCCAGAAATTATTGCAAACTATAAGAAGTCAGAAATCCCAGAATTTTTAAACAGTGTGAAGATCAAAGATGTTAAAGACAGGCAAAGAGTTATATATCTGTTGACTGCCAGGAATGTAGGTTGTAATCATCAAAGTATTTCTGAATGGCATTCAGGAAACCGATTTAGCAATGTCATTTTAAGCTTTTACAGTTTATGCTGTTTTATGAACTTGATTTCTGCTATGCGTGTTACTTTCTGAAATTACCTGAGTAGTAGTGGTGTTTACAAGTTTTCTAGTGTAACCTTCTTCCTCCCCAGATATTTTTCCAGTAGAATCTGACATTATTTGTGACAAATGGCCAACTTCAAGTAACTTTCCAGTGAGTTTATTTCAATACTTGACTTCTAACCATCCCTACTACCCACAATAAACATTCATGACCTGATTTATGGTTATATTTTGAAATTTTCTATTTAAAATTTTCAGATTCAGTTTAGGACAGGTAAAAAATTTTCCCATCTCAAAAAAAAAAAAACAAACTTAAAGCCTTACCTCACAGACAATTTTACTTTTGTATTGTTTAACTAGTCCACCATTTATTTCAAGTAAAACAAGGTGGGTACCTACAGCTGTGTGAGAGGAAGAGCAGTGCAACGACAACTTTGCATTCTTAATTCTGCTGGTACCAAACTTGAGAGAGTAACATGTTTTAACACCTAGAGGTGTTCGGCTTACTGAAAGGCATAGAGGAAGAAGCTGAGTTCAGTCAATTAAAAATTGATTCTTAATTATTTCTTTCCATAAATGGTTTTGTATTTTAACTAGATAGTTCTCTAAACTATAGAGTGGCAACATTCCGATATTCGACTGTTTTCAGAGCTGTTCACATGCAAAACAACCTAACTGGATATTTAGTTTTTAGGAACACGCAATTTTCCAGTTAACATGCTTCATGGTCTCTGATTCTGTTTATACAGCAGTCACTCCTTAAATTCACTAGCCATGAAATCTACACCTGATTTAAGAAGGGGTGGCAGTCCTGCAAACAAACATAGCATGTATTGTTGCCATCTTACTATGTGCCGATTTCAGTAGGTGCTAAGATACAACAGTATTCATTACTTTTCCCAGCTTTTTCTAGAATACTACCTGACAAAGATTTGTTTTTACTTTTCATGTCACATTTCAGTAATATCTAAGATTGAAGGAGATTACCTGATGTGCTGAATCTGGATTTACCCTCCTACAAATATACTAAAACTCTAGTGACCAGTATATTTATCAACCTCCCCTGCATTTAATGTGCACATCAGCATACTATGTATTTATGGCAAGCAACTGTTAGAATGAGAATTACTAGGAGACTCTTAATTATAATGTGATCTCATGATTCCTATGGTTGCTATAGCAACTTAGGCTAAATAAAAAGATCTAAGTGATACATCATCAGAATTCTTTGTTGTTTTTAATGTAGGTGAATGATTGCATCACTACATTAAGAACTGTGCTTACTTTATTAGCATGATTTATTTCTTAGGAATACAGCCTT